>NC_056735.1:1887865495-1887912995 GCF_019279795.1 Protopterus annectens
TGTGCACATGCTTGTGTGTGTGTGTGTGTGTGTGTGTGTGTGTGTGTGTGTGTGTGTGTGTGTGTGTGTGTGTGTGTGCATGTGTACATCTCTCTACAAAACAACTGAGAATCCCTCATTGGCTACTAAACTGTGAAAATTCTGTAATGTTTGACCCTTACAGTTGATGCTGGTCTCTGAACACCTGTCTTCCATAAGGCCTGCTGATGTCATGTATCTTAAGACTACCAATTACCATGCTAATGTTAGACTTCAGCAGTGGTGCATGTGATAAGTACTGCGATTTGTCGTGTATAAAACTAGGTAGATGGGGGTTCTAATCTCATGCTAGGCCACTTGGTGTGTGTGTGTGTGTGTGTGTGTGTGTGTGTGTGTGTGTGTGTGTGTGTGTGTGTGTGTGTGTGTGTGTGTGAGTGTCTGCGCATCTCCATACAAAACAGCTGAGAATCTCTCATTGAGTACCAAACTGCAATGGTTCTTTTCTTTTTGGTCCTTGCAGTTGATACCGGCCTCCACACTTCTGTCTTCCACAAGGCCTGCTGATGTCATGTACCTTAAGACTGCCAATTGCCATGCTAATGTTAGATTTCAGCTGTGGCATATGTGATAAGTACTGTGATTTGTAGTGTGTAAGACTAGATCAGTAGGGGTTCTAATCTCACTCCCAGCCACTTGGTGTGTGTGTGTGTGTGTGTGTGTGTGTGTGTGTGTGTGTGTGTGTGTGTGTGTGTGTGTGTGTGTGTGCGTGTGTGTATATATGTGCGTGTCTCTGCAACATAAATATGATCACTACACTGACCTTAAAAAGGGGTAGGGTTTTGCAGTATTTTGATTGTAGCAGGTGATGCGGGCCTCCAAATGCCTGACCACAACAAGGCATGCTGATGTCAAGTAGCATAAGATTACCTAAAGAGATATTAATAGCAGACTTGAGTTGTGGCGCATTAGATAGGTAGGGATTCTAATTTAGTTACAGCCAATGTGGAGTCTGTGTACACTATGTAGTGTCCTGTAAACATTCATTGGCAGGAGTGCCATTCTTAATGTAGCCAGGTTTGTGTGTGTGGATGTTAGAGCATTTTACATCAGCGTATGGGATCATAGAATCATTAAACTTTACTAGCCTAATGGACCTAGACCCTTTACAATCCTACCCAAGTTCTCACCCTTATTTACATGATCAGCACATATTGACCCTGTCCACGAGGGGCACAGGCAGAAGCCCTGTGGAGAAATGACAGTCACCCAGCCAATCATACAAGTTGCATCTGACGAGGGCCAATGAGGTGCTCTGTTTGCCATTAGATGGGAGTCTATTTCAAAGTTTTTAAAGTCTGGTAGACATCTCCTTCCACCAGCATGTATTAGTAATGTCACATACCAGGTTAATGTCCTTACAGTGAGTAATCCATGTACCATGCTACCTACAGATATGCAGCATTTCCAGTAAAGCAGGGTCAGACATTGCCCCATATGCAAGGCAGAGATCACCTCTGAGTACTCTATATTACACAGGCTACAATGATAGTGATTTTAGATGATCCCCATAGGACAGATACTGAAGGTGTGAAGTCCCCTTGTGAGGAACCTTTGTGTTGTGTGCAGTTGCCAGTAGTGCTTGGAAAGGTACCTGACAAAATGGCCATCGCACTGAAATATTGGCATGCTGAGGGAGGAGTACATGTATGTTATGACTACATCATTTTTGGGTGACAGTGCCCTCAGTTAAGACATGAGCAAGATATAATTCCCACCTTACCACTGTGACGACACGGTGATATAAGGTAAATTAGGTGTACACCTGTGTGGTCTGGCCTGTGTGCCCAGGTCTATCATTCCTGAGTATGTACATCAGTTGTTGCTACTGATGTACTAGGAAAATAGGTGTTACTGATGGAAATGATACTACATAGATATTTGCATAGAGTTTATGGCCATGAGTATGTCAACAGGTATTTGTTCATTTAGACCCTTTTGTAGAAAAGTGGCATAACTTGGAGATTCTATGACCGCTCATACTTTGCAGGCATCAGCCAACCTTGTCAACCACAGACATGCATTTTGGGCTTGTACTTTGGTTAAATTGATTCCAAGCAGTAGAGAAACCAGGACTGAGCCCTGTGGAACACCACTGGTTACAGATCAGCTATTGGAGGTGGAGTCCCCTATTTTGAGTATATGATCTACCAGCGAGCCACTTACTGACCCCTATAATGATATTAATGTGGATGCCTACTTGGGTGATTTTGTTAATGATGCCTGAGTGGGAGATAATTTCACATGGCTTGGCTAAGTCCAGGGGGTTGTATGCACAGATGTCCCTCATCCAGGTCTTTGGTGACTGCCTCATACATGTCCACCAGGTTTAATAGCCATTGTCTTCCTTTCAGAAATCCAAACTGTGTAGGGTCAACCGTTTGTAGATTACATATATTGTTGTTGATCAGGTCCATGATGATTTGCCCCATGGGCTTACAGGTATGGCTCCTCAGGCTAACAAGTGTATAGGTCCCATGGTCAGTGAATGCACCACCTCTGTGTTAGGGGATAAAAGTTGTCGTTTTCCAGTCAGCTGGGATGCAGCTGGTGGTTACACTATTACTGCAAGGAGTTCCCAATGGTGTTAGTAATCCTTGTTGGATCCCATGTAGGAGGCAGCTTGGGATGTTAGCAGGTCCAATAGATGCTGTGTTTTCTCCATTTATGACCTGCTCTGTAGATATAGACGATATGGGGCAGGTTGTAGTGTTGTCATGTAATACGTCTACTGAGGACAAGTGAGTGAAGTTGTCACAGAACCTGTTGGACTGTTGGACAACAGGTTAGATATAACTACAGACTCATATGTGGTGTCATTAAGAATGAGTTCACCAACAATCAGGGCCTTTCCTCTGAGGTTACACATGTAAGAACACTGTGCATTGTGGTTGTCCTTTGTGGAGGAGGCTAATTTTGTCACATACTCTTTTTTGCAGGACATCACAACAACACTATTTGCTTGCTGTAGCTGAGGAGGGTGTGCTTCCATTTTAGATGGCTCCCTCATTCCAACTGTCACATATCAATGTCCACCTCTTATTGTCCAGCCTGCTAATGGCAGATGACCACCAGGCAGGCCTTCTGTATGATGAGGAGCTTGTTGTCCTCCTGTCAGGTATAGCTGAGTTTGCAGTTGTACAGGTGCTTGGGTAAAGCACTGGTGTAGAGCTCTGCATACTTGCTTCTCCAATCTGAGGGAGTAAGTGCAGTCAAGCTATGTATACTATCCCATAGGAGGTTATAATTTGCTTTGTTGAAGTTTATTACTGTATTTCCTACAAAGGGGCAAGGTGTAGGTGTGATACTTACCTTTTGTGATCAAATCTCACCAGGGAGGACCTCAGAGTGGAGGGGCTGCAGTGGTCACCCATATTGGTAAGCACCTGATGCACTATGTTGGCCACCCTTGGGGGATGCCACGCCACTGGTCCAGGGCACTGTAGTTAAGGACATGGACTAATCTTTGGGCAAGTGAGCTTGTGCATGAGTAACTAACACAGTTGGTGGGTAATTAGTCACCCCAAACCATGGTGTTGTGATGTATCTTAGGATCATAGGGTCATAGCCAGTTACTAGGCTAATGGCCCTGAGGTCCATACAAGCCTAACCAAGAGGTTATCCCCTAAAAGAAACCTCAGGCAGCACCTGTCACCCATGTCAATGAGGGGCACAGGTGAAACCCCTGGGACAAATGTGTGGTTTCCCATCCACTCATCAAGGTCGTGCTTGAAGAGGGTCAGCGAGGTACACTGTTTGACATGTATGGGAAGTCTATTCCAGAGATGGGGCAGCCTCTGGGAGACAAACCTATCTCTCCAACAGGTTTTGTTGATGTTGCATATCAGATTCATGCCTTTTGAGTGGGTAATGCATGAGGAGTTACACTTACGGATATGGAGCATCTCTTCTAGGGCAGGGTCCAACATTGCCTTGTAGTCGAGATACAGATCACCTCTGAGCAATCTATCTGATACTAAGTAGAGTGATAGTGATTTGAGCCTGTCCACATAGGACAAAGTGTTGGAGGCCATGGATTCTCTTTCTGAGGTATTTCTGTGGCCTTTTCAGTTGGCGCAGATGTTTGGAGAGGTACATACCAAATGGGGCATTATACTCAATTATTGATCTAATGAAGGAGGAGTATAGAGAGGTAATAACCTCTTTTTTTTCTGGATGCAATACCTTTACTTATGAGATGAACCAAGTAAAAGGCTTTTCTGACCACTGCCGCTACATGATGGTCAAATGTGAGATTGTTCTCAACCTGAGTACCCAGGTCTGTCACCACAGATTGTGTGCTTAGGTGATTGTCGTTGATGTGGTAATCAGTAGAAGCTGTGTTTTTGCCAAATGGTATGATGATACATTTTTTGTGTTTAACTTGAGGCCATGACTTTGGCACCAGTCAGTTGCTGTGAGACCCTCTTGCAGTATGTTAATATCATTTGGGAGTCAATGACAGCACCCAGCTTACAGTCATCTGCAAACTTGGTCAGCCACAGGCCTTTTGTTTTTGCCTGGATCTCTGAGAAGTAGATGCCAAACAGTAGGGATCCCAGGAGAGATCCCTGTGGAACGCCACTAGTGCCAGGTCTGCTATCGGAGGTGGAGGTGCCAATTTTGCCCTTAAGGGTCCTGTCGGTGAGCCAGTTGGATACCCACCTGATGAGACAGGGATTTACGTCAAGTTGTGTTAGCTTTTTGATGATGCCCAAGTGGGAGATTGTATCAAAAGCCTTGGCCAAGTCAAGGTAAGCTGTATGTACTGACTTTCCCTCATCCAGGGTCTTGGTGAGAGTCTCAAAGAAGTCAACCAGGCGCAAAAAGCAAGATCTGCCCTGGACAAATCTGAACTGGGTGGGGTCAAGTGCTTAGAGATTGCCTATGTCCTTGTCTATGAAATCCATATTAATACACTCCATGGCTTTACAGATCAGACTTGTCAAGCTAATGGGGGCGATAATTTCCAGGGTCAGTAGTGGCACCACCTTTGTGCAAGAGGATGACAATGGCAGCTCTCCACTCTGCTGGAATGATGCCTGTACTTAGGCTGTGATTGAATAAGGTGCTTAATGGTGAAGCTAGTTCTTGCTGGAGATGGTGCAAAATATAGCCTGGGATACTGTCAGGTCCCATGGAAGATGTGTTCCTTGCCTTGGATAGGGCCTTTATCACTTGATCTACAGAGATGTGAGGTACAGGACAAATATTGGGGATGTCGAAAGGGCCTTTGGGGGAGGACAGGGGGGTTAAGTTTGTGCTGAATAAATCTGCTAGCAGGTTGGCTAAGTCAACAGATCAGTGTAAGTGATACTGTTAAGTACTAATTTGGAACAAACCTGGGCTTTTCCATGGAGGTTCCTGGCATAACTGAAGAAGGCTTTGTGGTTTCCCTTTGTTTTGGAGGATAGTTATGATTCATAATTGGCTTTAGTGACTTTCACTAGTGATCTAACTTGCTTGTTGAGGCTAAGAAGTGAGTTTTTCCAATTTGGAATTTGTTCCTTTTTACCCTTGGACAGCAGTTTCTTCCTTTTGTTGTAAAGCCTGTTGATAGAGGATGTCCACAGAAAGGTTTGTGTTTCCTTGAGGAGCAGGTTTTAGTTCTGGTGGGTATGGCTGAGTCCATGTAGTTGTACAGGTGCTTATATACTGCATTAGTGTACTGTTCAGCATAGCTGTCTGCATCCTCTGAGGGTGGGTGGTTGTGTGAAGCTACTGATACCCTCCCTTAGGAGATTGTAGTCAGCTTTTGAGAATTTTTTAGCGTGTTTATGGCTGGAGGGTGGGATAAAACTTTGAATAAGACAGACTGATGATCTGATCTCACCAGGGAAGAACATACTATGGGAGTGGTGCAGAGGTCGCTCATGTTAGGGAGAACCAAGTCCAGAATGTTATCTCCCCTTGTGGGGAATAAGATGAGCTGGTCTAGTGTGTTAGAATTCATAAAGTCAAGGAATCAATGGGTGGGTGCATTAGTGCAGGAATAGTTCACCCAGCCTATGGTGGGTAGCTGAAGTTACCAAGGATCACACTGGAATGAGGTAGTGATGCAAACCAAAAGAAGGGGGACTGAGTAGTTAAGGAAGCTGGCAAAGACAGGACAATAAACTTTTAATGGATGGGGATTAATGGCCAGATGAGATATAGAGGTATAGGAAGATGCAAGCAGACAGGAGGAGAGAGGGATAACAGGCTAAGTAGGAGAGGTCATTTTGCTGCGGAAAGAGAGCTACAAACTAGTGGTGGAAAATCAGTGGAGGTAAGCCAGAAGGAAAGGGGGAAATGTAATGGAAAGGTTGAGATGACTTGTAGAGCAATGTGCGCTTATTAATGTGGTCAAAGGATTTCAGCAAAAGTAGTGTTTAGAAGGTTGTGTTTAGTGGAATGTAGCACTAAAACCAGGTGAAGTCCAAGGGCAGTAGCACAAAGGTAGGAACCCTGGGGTTACTTGTTAGTCCTCAGGATAACTCTAATCAGGCAAAGTAGGAGGGGCTAAAGAACGACATTAAGAGGCATCAAAGGAGAATTTTGATTTATGTAATTAGTAGGAAGGATTATGCATATATTTGTTATTAGTAAAAAAAATACTAGTATTGATGTGGTGTACCTGAACAGATTGTACAAGTGTGCAGATGTCCACATTTATACAAAACTCAAAATACTTAAGTACAAACAATTTCTTACTCCTCACACAAGCCACTGCTTATTCTAGAAATGTTCTCAATGTCATAATTATTTCAGACAAACTCAAAACAAACTTCATAAGATTGTAGCATGTCCAGATGTCTCATAAGTGTTTATTTTTCATCTAGCAGTACAAGCCGCTGTGGTGCAGCGGTAGCATTGTTGCCTCACAGCAAGAGGTTCTCCCGTTCGATTCTCAGCTGGAGCGCCTTCTGTGTGGAGTCTGCATGTCCTCCCCACGGTCGAGTGGCATTTGAAAGACATACGTGAATGGGCATGCCTTCATTGAAGGTTGGGCGTCAGGCTGGCACCTCGGCACCATAAAAATCGACTGCCAATCATTAGTGGACTGGAATTCTGCTGTGGCAACCCCTAATCGGGAAAAGTCAAAAGAAAAAAGTGATAAATGCATAGCAATTCTGACTTTTTATAAGCTGCTTTCAAGTCCTCTGACATTAATATATAGCCAGTGGATCATAACTCTGCAATTTTAATTGCTGATTTGATCTTCTTAAGTTTGAGGTTATTTTGTCTTTGCCTGTTCAATAACTAAAACAGTTTTCTGCTGTGTTCTTTTCAGGTTGCACCTCATATCAGTATATCATCAGAGATGTGAACAATACCATCAGACCACTCAGTTATGTGTTGGCTTGCACAAATGTACAAAACTTTGCTTCACTGACCTTCTGTTGTGGCAGTATGCAAATGAATAAAACTTCAAATAGATCTTCCATCATAGATAAGTATGAATGAAACAGATTGCATTGCAGTGCTAAGCAATGGTAGCACAGTATCATTACAATCCATTAATTAATAGTATTATGACAAGGTGTGCCTTTTACCACAAACTTAAAACTAGCATTGATGTCATTTTCTTTTTCCTAACAATGCCTGCTCAGCCTTTTATATAATTTAAGGCACAATACCAAATTTTGCTTTCTAGAATAATGATGTAATTTGTTTTCCCATCTGTTCTTCTGTCCATTCATGCATTAATATCTATCATGCAAAACAGTGTTACTTTCACTGCCTATTGGAGAAACACCAAAAAGGAAATTAAAAATTCTTATAAGAATTTTCTATTAGCACAGAACCCTTCAGTACAGCCTCTACATGCTACTTTATGAATCGCCTTTCAATCAAGCAATTACAGAATAGGTCATGTCTCCTAATCCTGACTGACTTCTTTGAAGCACTCACCAGAGCCGTGGACGAGGGTAAGATGGTGCACACAGCCTATCTTGACCTCGCCAAGGCTTTCAACACCATCCTCCACTCTGGAATTATAGATAAGCGCACTAGACTGGGCATACATCCCTATGTCACAAGATGGGTGTCCAACTGTCTCACTGACAGAACCCACACAGTGAAAGTAGCCAACTCCAAATCCAACTTCAGACCAGTGACAAGTGGAGTACCACAGGGCTTAGTCCTGGGTCCTCTCCTGTTTGGCATCTACTTCTCAGAGGTCCAGGCTAATACAGCAGGTCTTTGGCTAACGAAGTTCGCAGACGACTGCAAACTAGGTGCCATAATAGAATCGGGTCTATATTATTACCTTGAATGGGCAGAATATCAAATACATTTCTGTCGACACATAAATGACGAACTACAAATTCAGCGAACCACCAAACCATCGAAACTGACAACATCGAATGTGTTTGTTGTCCAGCAGCGTGATTGTGGGGATGAGAAAATATATCCTTTTTCCCCACTGTATTGTGGTCTCAGAGTTGGTATATTTAAGTAGGGGGGGTTGGGGATGCAGGGTGGCTTGTCCCCCTGGAAAAAGTGTGTTACTGTAGTTTTACTTCGTTGGGTTTCACTTACCTGAATGGTGCTTTTGATGACGTGATGCGTTCAATGTTAACATTTTTGATGGTTTGGTGGTTCGCTGAATTTGTAGTTTGGCGTTTATGTGTCGACGGAGTTGTATTCGATATACTGCCTGTTTAAGGTTATAATATAGACTCATAGAATCGCCTAATGATGTGGACATTCTACAAAGGGCCTCACTGAAACTGATGCTTGGTGTCAGAGTCATGGCCTCAAGCTCAATGCCAAGAAGTGCTTTGTCATCCCCTTTGGGAAAAACACTGTACCCATGAACTACCACATAGGCAGTAGCCTACTAAACACCAAAAATTTGATAAGAGACCTTGGGACACAGGTAGACAGCAGTCACTCCTTTGATAATCACATCGCCACAGTAGTCAGGAAATCCTTCCATGTGGCACACCTCATCACAAAGGGGTTCACATCCAGAAAAAAAGAGATCATTGTTCCTCTCTACCCATCCCTCATCAGACCCATTATAGAGTACAACCCATTTGACATGTACCTTGCAAGACATCTACAACAACTAGAAAGGCCACATGGCCTCAAACAGATGCCATATGCAGACCATCTCAAAAAACTCCAGCTCTACTCTGTCACTTATCGCCTACATAGAGGCGACCTCTGCCTAACATACAAAGCCATGTCAAACCCAGATCTGTTGGACATGCTACAATTAAAGAAACCCCAATCCCTCTGAGCTACATGCTCCAGGGACCTAAACCTTGCCACCACAATAAATAGAACATGCTGGAGGGATAGATTCCTGTCCCGGAGACTTCCCATGCTCTGGAACAGACTACCCATTCATGTCAATGACAATAACTTTCTTGAGTGGCAAAAGCCACGGAACCTTTTTTGCCTAGGCTTATATAGGCCCCAGGGCCAATAGCCTAGTACCTACCTATGAACCTATGAATTGTCTTTCTTATGACACAGTATCTGTCTCAGCTACAAACAATCTGTGTCCTGCCTTTTACAAATGCCAAATGTTGCTGATATTTTAGTATCTTGCTCCCCCCACTTACATGTTTGCAAAAAAATGCCTTTTAGTAAAATTATTTACTTTATAGTATTGTTACGGTGGTGGTGTTGCGGTAGCATTGTCTCCTCACAGTAAGACGCTGTCCGGTTCGATTCTCAGCTAGAGCGTCTTCTGCGTGGAGACATGAATGAATGGGCATACCTTCGTTGAAGGTTGTGCATCAGGGCTGGTAACTCGGCACGTAAAAATAAGCTACTAATCATTAGCAGACCAGAGTTCTGCTGCGGTGACCCCTAACCGGGAAAAGCCGAAAGACACAAACAAATTTACTTTATAGTATTGTTCCTAGCATGTTCCAGATACAGCTAGTATGACAATAATGGTTTACTAAGCTATTCAATTCTATTTATTTTGTCTGCCCTCACAGATATGCACCAGAGATGCACTGAATGGCTATTTTGTTGTTTTAGTCAATGGGAGATGGCTGTTTTTGTACATAAGTGGTTCATTCTTCTACTCACTCTTCCCCAAAGGACCAATCACAATACCAGTAGATTGCCAGGCACTCAGTATTACTGCTGCAAAGGTTAAAACAGCACTGTCCAAGGCCAAGAATATAGCTTCTATGGGACCTGACAATATCCCTGGTTGTGTTCTACATGAACTACAGAGTGAACTGGCACCTCATCTGTGTGCACTGTTATATCACAGCCTCACCTCAGGCTTTGTCCCTACCGAATGTGGCGCACTGCTGCAGTCATCCCTCTCCACAAAGGAGGAGCGACTACAGACCCCGGGAACTATCGCCCCATTAGCCTGATGAGTCTGATATGCAAAGCTATGAAACGCATCATCATTAACCTAATAAACAAGGATATAGGGAATCTCCCAACTCTGGATACCACACCATTTGTTTTTGTGAAGGGTAGCTCATGCCTGCTCAACCTGGTTGACTTCTTTGAGTCAGTCACCAGAGCTGTGGATGAAGACAAGGTGGTCCATACAGCCTACCTTGATCTGGCCAAGGCCTTTGATATCATTCCCCACTCAGGAATCATAGAAAAATTAACTAAGCTAGGCATCAACCCCTATATCGCTAGGTGGGCTGCGAACTGGCTCACAGATAGAACCCACAGTGTGAATGTAGCTGACTCCAAGGGTCCACAGGGTTTGGTCCTGGGTCCTCTCCTGCTTGGTATCTACTTCTCTGAAATCCAGGTCAACACGAACGGACTCTAGCTGACAAAGTTTGCAGATGATTACAAGTTGGGAGCTATTATTAACTCCCAAGTGATGTTGACATCCTACAGAAAGGCCTCACTTAGACCAACGACTGGTGTCAGAACCATGGCCTTAAGCTCAATGCCAAAAAATGTGTCTTCATCCTCTAAGGGAAAACCCGGTTCCCATGAATTACCACATCAATGGAGGTCCACTGAACACAGAAGGTGTTATAAGAGATCTGGGAACACAGGTTGACAATAACCTCTCTTTTGACCACCACATTGCAACTGTGGTCAGAAAGTCCTTCTATGTGGCACATCTCATTACTAAAGCTTTTGCATTTGTCATTGTCTCCCTCTACTCTTCCCTAGGCCAATCATCGAGTACAATGCCCCATTTGTCATGTACCTCACTAGACACCTGCAACAACTGGAGAGGCCGCAAAAGTATCTCACAAAGAGGATCCTATGCCTTAAACACTTGTCCTATATGGACAGACTCAAAAAACCTCCAACTATTCTCTGTCTCATATCACCTACTTACAGGTGATCTCTGCTTGACTTACAAAGCCATGTTTGACCCAGCTCTGTTAGAAATGCTACATATAAAGAAATCCCAATCTTGCTGCACCACATGCTCCAGAGACCTCAACCTCATTACCACAATCAACAGAACATGCTGGAGGAACAGGTTCATAACCTAGAGACTACCCATGCTATGGAATAGACTTCCCATACATGTCAAATAGGGCACCTCACTGGCCCTCTTCAAGAGAAATGTTGAAGAGTGGATGGGAAATAGAAAATTCATCCCAGGGATCAATCCAGTGGCTCTACTCGACAGTGGCACAGGGAGCTAAGGTCGGGTGGCACGATGCCAGGGTAATCCTATGGGCTAGGCTTGTAAAGGCTTCAGGGCCATTAGCCAAGTACACACCTATGAACGTATGAACTCTTCCATCATTAAAGATACCATGATTTTTACTGCCTTTCATGTGTAAAGCGTTATGGTAAAATCTATACCCCTGCTAGCAACAGTTGTTTCCCTGTTATGTTTATTGAAAATTGCTCTGTTCAGCTATCATGCCACATAATGATGTAATGTGTACTAACTAAAAGTTCAATGGCAATGCAACTATTGGAAGCTTGACAAACTGCATTAATCCTGCTTGTTTTCCATTTTTTACTGAAACTGTTCTCGCTTGGTTTACTTGTTAAAATATTAGGATGATTTAAGGTACCCAACTTTGTTTCCCACAGCATTTGCCACTTTTCTTTACCTTCCCCATAACCCACATGAGACAGGAGACCAAAGAATGTGTGTTAGGACCGCAGTCTGAAGTGGGACAAGTGGTTATATGAAATCCTTGTTACGCTCATTCTTGATTTCTTCTTCTGATTTATAACTATGATAGCGACAGAGCTGCATTCCTTGTCAGATACACATATGCAGTGAGATAAAGCAATAAAAACAACAAACAGCAAAGTAATCATGTAGTTCAAAAGGGGAGATGATGTGAAATACTGGACCATGCTGTCAGAACTTTATGTAGGAGCCTAGTTCAACAACTGACATGATAACACTTCTGACAGTCTAGAGACTGGAGAAACAGCATTTTTTTAATTATGTGTGTAAGGAGGCTGTACTAACATCCCCTTAATCCCCACCTCCATATTACAAAAAAAAAAAAAAAAAACTAATTCATCTACTTGGGTGAAGGAAAGAAAGAAATTCACTTATGGAGCAACAGTACACCCACCCATGACCCCAACAGAAAATAAAAATAATGGGAGATAACCAAATCAGAGATGTGTTTATATATAAATCTGTACACACACACACACACACACACATATATATATATATATATATATATATATATATATATATATATATGGGTCTACCTGATAACACCGACACACTAAAACATTGACAACGAAATCACCGACACCACTAAACTGAAAGTTCAAAAACACAAAACTTCACATGCCCCACAAACCACAATCCCGACAATCAACAAACAAAACAAATCCCCTATCCAAAAAGCATACACACAACACAAGCACACCAAAAACCTTACACACCTACACTAAACCTTACATACACAACTATCTATGCACTAACCTTAACCCAAACCCTAAGGTCCGCCACTATCGCACACTCACCTAACCCGTGCCCTAACCCTAACTCACTTAACCCGCCCCTAACCCTACAGTCTGTCACTATCGCACACTCACCTGACCTGCGCCATAACCCTAACTCACTAAATCTGCCCCTAACCCTACAGTCTGTCACTATCGCACACTTATCTTAACATGTCGGTGTTCTCAGCGTCGGGATTTTCAACTGTTGATTACCTCCGTTGTCGATCTTCTGGTGTCGGTGTTCTCATCCTCGGCGTTGTGGACTTTCGGCGTTATCAGGTAGACCCATATATATATATATATATATATATATATATATATATATATATATATATATATGTATATATATATATATGTATATCTATCTATCTATATATATATATATATATATATATATATATATATATATATATATGAAATAGAACTATATATAAACCTGTTATTTCACCTAAAAAGGTAATAGAGTATCAGGATTTGCATTAATGTGAACCTTTTGAACAATAAGAATTAAGAAGCTACAACACTCGGGTTTACGGATTGACTGTAATCATGGCCGGCCTTAAGCCAACTGAACCAGTTTTGTCCAATTGGGCCCCATGCTAACATGGATATACACTGTGTCATTGGACCATCATTCACTTCCTGTCTCAGTCTGCAATCATCCAAGATGCTCATTATGCAGTCATGAGATCCTTCATGCATGTACAGTAAAGAATGATGTATTTTCTTATTTGTAGTTATGCTCCCATCATTCCTATAAGGCTCATTGTAAAGCAAAGTCTCTTAACTGTACTAATTTTAGTGGTATTTTCTAATTTTTAACTGCAATTTCTCTCATTTTGCTTCTTTCCAGTTAAACCCTGACCCTATGTGATTTTTTGAAAGCACTGCAAGGTTTCATTTTAGTTCATAGGAAGGATAATATGTCATGGAACTAATCAATCAGGACATAGAAAACCTCAAAACACTGGTCCCCTCTCAGTCTGGATTTGTCAAAGGCAGGTCATACTTACTCAGCCTGGTGGATTTTTTTAAAAAGTCACCAAAGCAATGGAAGAAGGCATAATGGTACATGTCATACCTAAATTTGGCCAACACTTTTGATACAATTCCCACTCAGGCATATTAGTAAAGTTATATAATCTGGGAATAAACCCCTATGGCACCCACTGGACTGCAAACTGGCTCACAGATAGGAAGCAGGAAATCAAAATAGGGAAAGTTACCTCCACAAAGAGACCAGTCACCAGTGAAGTTCCCCAGGGTTTTGTGCTGGGACCTATCCTTTTCAGCATCTACTTTTATGAAGTAAAAGCCAGTACCAAAGGGGTCTGGCTGACTACGTTTGCAGATCACTGTAAGCTAGGAACAGTCATTGAATCCCCAAATGACTTAGCCATCCTGCAGGAAGGTTTGTCCCAAATAAATAACTAATGGCAAAATCATGGATTGAAACTCACCTCAAAAAATGCATTATTGTATCCTTTTGGGGAGTCATCCAGGGAACTACCACATTGACAATACACCCCTAAGAACTGACCCAGTTGTTTAGGATTTGGGAACTTATGTGGACAGTGACCTAACTTTTGACCAGTATGTGTGCCCATTGTTGTAAGAAAGTCCTATATTGCACAGATTATAAACATAAGGATTTTGTCTAGATCTAGGGATGTCATTGTTGCCCTTTACTCAGCCCTCATTAAGCCAGTCATGGAATAAAATATCCCCTTTGGCATATATTAAGATACCTTGCTAAAATGATAGCAGGCCTAAACAACATCTCCTACATGTACAAACTCAAAGTCCTGTCACTATACTCGTTATCTTACAGACTGCTAAGAGATAACCTGTGCCTGGTACATAATTCTCAACTGTACAGATTTTTGCTTCATATTTTTGTTTTGTTTTTCATAAAATTCTGATTTTCTGGCAAATCATCAGCAAATCATTAAAGAAATGAGTCAGAAAATAATGACAGATATTTGAGTTGCAGACTTCATACCTTCAGAAAATGTATGTCAATACAAAACCTGTTATTCCATCAACTTTCTAAGTTTGTAAGAGCAATATTTAAAAAATTGTCCCTCTTTTTTGGCCTTTGTCCCCCCCCTATATTTCTGGCTTTGTCCAGATTTCTTATTCCAAGAGGTTGAGAGGTATGGTCTGGTATACAACGCATCTTTACTGATGGATTTACTGCACATCAAAAAGTAAAATGGCATCAAAAATATCCTGTCTAGGGATCAAAACCTCTTTTGCAACATCAACAGAATAGTTTGGAGGGATGAGTATAGCTCAAAGAGAATACCACTGCTTTGGAACAGACTCCACGACCTCATAAAACAAAGTTCATCCCTGTCTATATTCAAGCGCAACTTGGATCTATGGATGAGAAACAGAAAATTTAAGCCAGAACTTCCCCCTGTACTACTAATGGCCAGAGGCAGCTCCTGAATGCTTTATCCTATGCATGGGTCCCCTCAAATTACCTAGGGTATAATCTTGGCTATTCTCATTAGGGTTTATATATAATTATCAGGTCTATGTTAAATGTTCGAACATCCAAAATGTCGAACATTACATGGTCGAGACCAAATGTTCGACATTTGGATGTTTGAACATCAAATAAAAAAACTAAAAAAAGAAAAAACACATTAACAGTGTAGGCTTCCCCTACTTATACATACCAACTCTGAGACCGCACTTCAGTGCAGAAAAGAGAAATTCTCCCTATCTGCACCATACGGCACCATTGAAAGTCAATCTTCAAACACTTAAACTTTTGAATGTTTGGTATTGACCATGTAACGTTCAAAATTATGAGCGTTCGAAGATTTGCCAGGTACCCTAATTATCAACCATGGGACGGGTAAGGCCAATCTATAACCAAATGGGATATGTTATTTTGAGCACAAAAAGGAAAACTGACTAGGCTTAAAATGGCCCGCAATGGCAGCTAGCTTAGTAACTACTAAAAATCAAGAGAAAAACGAGTTGAATGGTAGGAGAAAGCTGAAATAAGCAAATACGAGTAATGTAATGCTAAAGCAACTAAAAACTTTAATATGGTAATCGCTTTCAGTGGTAATAATATTCCACCTTCTTCAGACCCAGAACAACATAACAATGATACTTATATAGCTTGTAGTTAATTGTCAATTAGTCATTCAATCAACCAATAAAAATAAAACCATATAAAAATACAAATATTTAAACAGTATAAAACCTGCTCTAAAAAGTTACAATGTTAAATACGTAATAGTCAATTTATAAATGACATTAAATATATATGTATAACATATATAAATATTATACTACAAAATAACATTTTAAAAGCTACTAGGGCTAAACTGAAAATGTATAATATATGATAATGACATAATTTACTGTAAGAACTAAAATATTTAGCTAAGTAAAGTCACATAAAAAATATAGTGATATGTAAAACATATATATTAAATAATTGCATGCTGGTTGGAGACTAAAGTCTGATCATAATAATACTGAATATATGACCAAAAACAGAGTCCATATTTTTATATATATATATATATATATATATATATATATATATATATATATATATATATATGAAACTATGTTAATATTACTATGTTTCAAACTTAATCAACGAAGAAATACAATATCAAAATCGAAACTTTTTATGCAAAATTAATATGTAATCTATTTAAAGCTCTTAATTTTAACATGCTTTTAATAGACACAAATTCATTTAAACCAGGGAAAATGTATGCAGCCGTTTTGATTTGCCAATACAACTCATTTTGTTCTAATAAATGTTGTCAAGGCCCCCAAGCATGGCTGTTTTTTTTTGGAACATAATAACTTCTTTATTCACACAGTGAACGACCAAAATGGAGTCAACCAACGTCGTGATGTGAGTAATATAACTGATGTGCTCAATGCATTTGACCAAAAACTTTTTAAATGTCGGAAACTGCAGCTTGAAGTTGCCTATTTAACTGAATGTTTAGACAAGAAAATCATTCCCAAAGGGCTTAGACAGTGGCGCTTCCCTGCAGGTTTAATTGCTGAATCTGTTTTTCATAAGGAACTTTTAGCATTATTTGACAGGAAAGCAGTTGAATTCATTAAAACTTTGGTCAATTTTTATAATACTGAAATTGCTACTTTTAAAACTGAACTTGAAATAATGGAACATTCTATTTGTGGTGATCACAACTTTGAACAGTATAAATATGATTATTGCAGAATTTATTCAAGTATTGATGCTACCATTAACAAACTGTTAGCCACTAAAAAGAAAAAAATTGACAGAGATGTACAGGCTTATGTCCATAACAAGGCATACCCTGCCCCCCCCACCCAGTTGCCCACATGAATGGTATTCAAGATTATATGGGTTCTAGACCTGGCTTTGTACCTAATAGCAATGGTCCCAATAACTCCTGTCACCATAATGCACATCTGGAAGAACCTTTACGTAGAAGTGAAAGAATAAGAAATAACCAAACACAACTTAACTAGCAGCAGTTGAATGATGTTAATGGCTGTAGTTCAACTGCTAATAACCAGGTTTTTCAAGTGGACAGGGATTCAAACCACAACAATCAGAACAACCAATCGAACCCGAGACGGCAAGGGAATTGGAAGAACAATCGGAGGAACAAGAGGAGGAGATAACACCAATTGCACCTAATGAACCAGAAATTTTGTTGAGCACACACAGTGACTTTAAAATTTTCAATTATACTGCTATAACTGTAGATCAAAATATGGTTGATTTCTTTGCTAAAGGTCTTTCCTTTGTCCCTCACCAAAAAACTAATTTTGTAAAAATGATAGTTGATCTTAAAATGTATGTGCGCAAATTGAATTTAGCGGTTCTGATGGGGACCAATTCTACACTTGTGAACTCTCTACGAGTCTCTAGCTTGTTTAACCCCCCACTTGTACCCACATTAATATCCTTTGAAAAAATGTGTGAGATAGATTTAAGGAGACTTTCAGATAATGATATGCATGTTAGATTAATGCACACTAACATTGTTTCTGAGGTCAAACAATACATTGATTTGATACACAATTGTGGTATTAGAGTTATGAAGCCGGACAAGGGAGGGGGCATCCTGTTTATGAATCAGTCTAATTACATTAGTAAGATGCGTGAACACATGGACACTGAGGTATATACCCCTGCTAGTTTACATCAGGTTAATACTGCATACAGGCACATTAGAACTGCTCTTGATGATTTATTTCTGGAAGGGTTTATTGATATAGACACCTTTCAGTATCTGTCTATGGCAGCACCTAGAATTCCTACTATTTTTGGGACCCCAAAACTACACAAGGATATCAGGAACCCCCCTTTTAGACCCATTGTTGATGGTAGGGGTTCGATTACTTTTGCTTGTGCTAAATTGGTAGATAGTATTCTTAAACCACTTATTAACCAGGAATTACAAATATGTCATGATTCATGGAGTTTCCTGGATAATATTAACAACTTGGAGTATAAGGACAACAATATTTTTGTTACGATCGATGTAAAAGATCTATACACAGTTATCCCCCACCAATTGGGTATAGAATGGGTGAGAGAATTTATGTTGTACAAGAACGTAGAGCATGATAAAATACGCCTGGTTGAAACACTTTTGGATCTGATTCTTTCTAATAACTATATTATGTTTGATAAGAATATATTTTTACAGAATAAAGGGGTGGCCATGGGGTCCCCATGTGGTGCCAGTTTTGCCAACAGTGTCATGGCATATTGGGAACATAATTTCTTGTTCTCTGATAGTGTTTTTCAGGAAAATGTACTATGTACTATGGTACACCAGATACCAAGACGACATGTGTCTGGTATGGCAAGGTGATATCCAACGGATTGAAGGATTCATACAACATATTACCAACAAAACCAATTTTCTTGAATTCACTTATCAAGTAGGGGTAGATAGTATAACATATCTTGATGTACAACTGACTAATGACAGCTATAACAAGCAGTATAAAGCTACCATTTATAGGAAACCCACCTACTCTAATGCTTTCCTGCACTACACTAGTGAACATCCATATCACCAGAAAAAGGCAATTGTTAAAGGCCAGTTGGTGAGAGCTGCACGGATGGTTACTGAAGATGTTGACTTTGACTTAGAATGCAACAGGATGAAGTCCATGTTCATAAGTAGGGGGTATCCTATCAAACTATTTCTAGAAACACTTACAGAAGTTAAAGATAAGAGATCAACAGGTTGGTTTAAACCTATTTTAACTAGTAGAGTACACAAGGAAGGCATTACTACCAACACCAATTTAATTACACGACAGCATGACAAAAACGATGACGGTGTCACGTTATTACATCTTAGTTTCCTATCTACTTTTCCAGCTGACACGGCAAGAGTCAAAGAGATTTTTATAAAGAATTGGGCATTAATTTTGGAAGAACCGTCCATTTGCACTAAGCTAGGTATCAGACCCCGCTTTACTTTTAGAAGGGGTTTAAATCTTAAAAACTTGCTGGAAAGGCATAAGAATGAGCATTTAGGTACAAACAAGTGGGTACATAAAGGTATGCGTAAATGTGGGCATTGCACACAGTGTAAACACATTCAAGTGACTACTGACATCAATATTAATAACAAACAGTACACAATAAATGGCTCCTTTAATTGTTAGTCCAAAGCTGTAGTATATGCAGCTTGCTGTCAGGTTTGTCCCTCATTTTATATAGGTAAGACCGAGCAGAAATTAAAACAAAGAATATACGAGCATTGTTATGCTGTTAGTAAAGGAGATGTTAACAATGCTCTTGCTCGGCATATTTTACAATTTCCAACACATGAGTTTTTATTTTTGGTTGTACACCAAACACTTTTGGACCCGAGAGGGGGGCCTTGGCAACTTTTATTAGAACAAAATGAGTTGTATTGGCAAATCAAAACGGCTGCATACATTTTCCCTGGTTTAAATGAATTTGTGTCTATTAAAAGCGTGTTAAAATTAAGAGCTGTAAATAGATAACATATTAATTTTGCATAAAAAGTTTCGATTTTGATATTGTATTTCTTCGTTGATTAAGTTTGAAACATAGTAATATTAACATAGTTTCATATATATATATAAAAATATGGACTCTGTTTTTGGTCATATATTCAGTATTATTATGATCAGACTTTAGTCTCTAACCAGCATGCAATTATTTAATATATATGTTTTACATATCACTATATTTTTTATGTGACTTTACTTAGCTAAATATTTTAGTTCTTACAGTAAATTATGTCATTATCATATATTATACATTTTCAGTTTAGCCCTAGTAGCTTTTAAAATGTTATTTTGTAGTATAATATTTATATATGTTATACATGTATATTTAATGTCATTTATAAATTGACTATTACGTATTTAACATTGTAACTTTTTAGAGCAGGTTTTATACTGTTTAAATATTTGTATTTTTATATGGTTTTATTTTTATTGGTTGATTGAATGACTAATTGACAATTAACTACAAGCTATATAAGTATCATTGTTATGTTGTTCTGGGTCTGAAGAAGGTGGAATATTATTACCACTGAAAGCGCTTACCATATTAAAGTTTTTAGTTGCTTTAGCATTACGTTACTCGTATTTGCTTATTTCAGCTTTCTCCTACCATTCAACTCATTTTTCTCTTGATTTTCAGCTAGCTTAGTACTTACCTATGAACCTACCAGTTGATTTTCAAAACAAATTATCCAGTAAGCAGAGGAGGACAGAAAGACAGCACACCTGGGCGGACTGAACAGAGAAAAAAAAACACGTCCTGTTTGTTGTTGCTGTTTTTGCACCTTCCTTGATACTTGGTATTTGGTTTACTTAATTCTTGTTGCATTGGTGGTTTCCTGCCTTTACTAACTCTAGCCAACATGCAATAGTGAATTTTGTGGTAATATTGGAAAGTGCTTTCTAACAGCTGTAGGACATGCACAGATCAGGATAAGAAACCAAAGAATGGTATGCCTTAATTTTCTTGGACTAGTTTTGTTGTTAATACTGTTTCCTGCTGCTCATGGAATACTGTGCCCACTTTCGTTTTGATATGACTAATACAGATGCAATCTATGACCGTACCCCACATGAATGGTGTGAGAAGTCACTGTATAGCAATGAAAACGTGTACTGCCTAGCCCTTAATGTTGTTAAGCACTGATATGCTACCTGGTATTTTTTAGTCTCTAAACACTAAAATGAAAATAATGGCTTTTTAAATCTAGAGACCAAGAAAGAGAAACATGTATTAATTTCTGTGGCTCTGAGGTATAGAATTCATAGTTGGTCAGTATGTTATTTTAGTTGTGTTTACATAATTTTTAAATGCATATCTTGGCAAAATTCTAAAATTACTGAATCTACACAGAGAACAGCTGAATATTTTTAGTTTTGCAGCCCGTGTCACTCATCTTAGATGATGTTGATTTTTTAGAATGTCTGTCTGTCTTGAGCTTTGAAAAGTTAGTCCTGTCCAGATTTTTTCAGTGTGTTGGACATTATAGAAAATTGACAGAAAAGCATCAATTAAATGTTGCTTGCTAACTGTATTTATTCTATTTCTCTTAGATTCAGTACACCACCCCCTCAATGCAGCGAAAACATCAGGTGTAAAACTTGAATCAAAGATAGTGAACTAGATGGATACATAAGTGTGTGTGTGTGTGGGGGGGGGTGTGTAGAGGTGTCTGGTAGTTTTATGTGTTTGTTTTTATGTCCATGTGTTTGTACTCATATACGTGTATGGAAGATTGTGGGTGTGTGTGTTTACATCTACATGTATGAAAGATGATTATTCTGCAGAATTCTCATTTCACAAAAAATAAGATATTGTTTATAGTTCTGCATTATTTGGTGCTCTCAGTTTTTCAGATATGTGTTTCTAAGTCGAATCACACAGACCTACTGGAAGTGGGTAGAATTATAAGCTGTTAGGTATGTAGACTTTATGTTACTTATGTGGCCAAATTTTGGCTGGATATACCTACTTTTCATGAACCTTTATCTAGATTTTCTATATCATCAAGTTCAGAGGTGAGAGCTGACTACATTTCCATACATGCATTGTGCTAGCAAAGGCTAGTTTGTATTTAATGCAGGCTCAATAAGTTTTGCCCTTCTACTATGCAAAGTGCTTTACACTAATAGAAATCAGTAATTTGGACTGAAACTTTAGCAAGTGGGTAGTTGAGTCACGTTTGTGAAACTACTTAGTAGATAACTGTTGTGTAGTTCGCTGCCCATGCTCACAATTATAGGAGTCAGCACAGGCACCTTTTTGGGTGAACTAAGTGAACAAGACTGTACTGGCTATTCTGGAGGAAAATATGTATGAGTATGTGTCAATGATTATCTTGCACAGTGTAGGTACTTTGCTTGTCTTTCAGGATGCTGTACAATCATCACAAAATCAGAAATTGCTTTGTGTTTAACAAGCATGTCATTAATTTTATGCAGGTATGTTTTGATATTTTAATGACAGTTAAGCACTTTCTTCCCACTTCATTGGGACTAACTCAGAACAATCTATACATCCCCACCCAGCCTTTAAATAGCAAATCATTTAAACAATTACCCAATTAATTAATTATACAAACAAAATTAATTGACATCATTTAAAACACAATTAATACATTTAAAATTGTATTTACACAAATACATAATGTATATACACTAAAAAAATACATATATATATATATATATATATATATATATATATATATATATATATATGTACATATGCTATACTAAAAGATTTTTCACTTTTAAAACACAACTAATAGCAGTGACTTCATTAATGCCTGGCTACTCAGTTACGTTCAAACGTAACTGCCATTTTAACTCACAAATATCTAAATGTATGTCCAAACTTCTTCCTTGAGATTCCTTAATAATTTGCTGAATTACCAAAAACTTAAATTCATGACCAGTATTCTCCCTAATATGCCTATAATGCATCCGAGGTTATCCAAGTGCAACTAACTCTTGGCAAAACTGCAATCCAAATTGTAGCTTGCTACAGATCCCCCACCATGCCCCAGGATTCCCACTCCTCTTTTCTTGATGTACTGGAAAATATTAGGCTTCAACCAAACACCCTAATAATGGGTGACTTCAACTACCCCACCATTAACTGGGAAAACTACTCATGTACTTGTACTAACTCCTTAACGCAACGCTTTCTGGAATTCATAAACTCCAATGCCCTAGATCAACTTATCCACACCCCCACCAGGGGCAACAATATCCTAGACCTAGTCATTACCAACATGAGTGACCGGTGTTCCACACCTGAAGTCAACTCCTCATTGGTCCGATCCGACCATAAGCTAATCACCCTCGATATCCACATCCCACCCCCACTGCCCATTAAGGAAACCACAGTAAGAAATTTCTCCAAAGCCAACTTCATGCTTCTTAAGACAGAAGTAGTGAACTTCATGACACCCATGCAGATGGACAATACAGTTACAACTGCTGAATCCTACACAAATGCGCTCTATAAGCACCTACATGAGTGCATGGATCGTGCTATCCCAAACAGAACCAAGACGCTATCCTCCAAAAAAAAGGAAGCCAATCTGGTGGTCCCCTGCCATAAACAAGCTGTACAACAGAAGGAAGAAACTGTTGCAAAAGAGAGTAAAATCCCATGAGTGGAGGAGCTCCCTGGTCAGCCTCAGTAAGAAGATGAGATCCCTTATAAGATCCTCCAAAGCTAGCTACGAAAATAAAATTCCACTAATTCCAAGGACAGCCACAAAGCATTCTATAGCTATGTCAAGAATCTCAATGGCAACATCCAGATCTGCTCTGAGTTACAACACAAAGGCATGAAAATTACAGAACCAACTGATATTGCCAACATCCTGGCAGATAGGTTCAGTGCTAACTTTACCCCCCTCCCGCTAAAGGGCCCATATCTATATAGGAAGAATGCAGAGTCCCTGTAATCACAACTATGCAGGTGAAAGCTGCACTCTCTAAAGCCAAAAACACAGCATCCATGAGACCAGACAACATCCCAGGCTGCGTTTTACACGAACTTCAGAATGAACTGGCTCCCCACTTAAGCACCATGTTCAATAATAGCCTTGCATCAGGCTTTGTGCCCACTGAATGGCGCACAGCAACAGTTATCCCACTCCACAAAGGGGGAGCCACCACTGATCCCGGGAACTATAGACCTATTAGCCTGACGAGCCTGGTCTGCAAAGCCATGGAACGTATCATCATGGAACTCATAAACAAAGACATTGGTAACCTCCAAACTCTGGATCCCACCCAGTTTGGGTTTGTGAAAGGCAGATCATGCCTCCTGAATCTGATTGACTTCTTTGAGGCAGTCACCAAAGCCGTAGATGAGGGTAAAGTGGTTCACACAGCCTATCTTGACCTCGCCAAGGCTTTCGACACCATCCCCCATTCTGGAATTATAGCTAAACTCAATAAACTAGGCATAAATCCCTACGTCACATGATGGGTTGCCAAATGGCTCATTGACAGAACCCACACTGTAAAAGTTGCAGACTCCAAATCTGACCTCAAACCAGTGACAAGTGGAGTACCACAGGGTTCCGTCCTGTGACCGCTCCTGTTTGGTATCTACTTCTCTGAAGTACAGGCTAACACAGAAGGCCTCTGGCTAGCGAAGTTCACAGATGACTGCAAACTAGGAGCCACAGTCAAGTCCCCAAATGATGTGAACATCCTACAGAAGGGCCTTTCTGAGACAGATGCCTGGTGTCAGAGCCATGGCCTCAAGCTCAATGCCAAAAAGTGCAGTGTCATCCCCTTTGGTAAAAACTCTGTACCCATGAACTACCACATAGGCAGCAATCTACTTAACACGGAATGCGTGATAAGAGACCTTGGGACCCAGGTGGACAGTAGTCTCTCCTTTGATAGTCACGTCGCTACAGTAGTCAGGAAGTCCTTCTACGTTGCACACCTCATCATAAAAGGGTTCTCGTCCAGGAAAAAAGAGGTCATCGTTACCCTCTACTCATCACTCATTAGACCCATTATAGAGTACAACGCCCCATTTGGAATGTACCTCACAAGACATCTGCAGCAGCTGGAAAGGCCACAGAAGTACCTCACAAAAAGGATTACTAGACTGAAACAAATGCCCTACACTGACCGCCTCAAAAAACTCCAGCTTTACTCCGTAGCATATCGCCTACTCAGAGGTGATCTCTGCCTAACATAAAGCTATGTAAAACCCAGAGCTGTTGGACATGCTACACCTAAAGAAATCCCAATCCCTCCGAGCTACACGCTCTAGGGACCTAAACCTTGTCACCACAATAAACAGGACATGCTGGAGGGATAGATTCCTATCCCAGAGACTTCCCATACTCTGGAACAGGCTACCCATCTATGTCAAGCAAAGTTCTTCATTAGCACTCTTCAAGAAAAATCTTGATGAGTGGATGGGAAATAGGAAATACACCCCGGGGATCACTTCTGTGTCTCTGCTCGACAGTAACACAGGAAAATAACTTTCTTGGGTGGCATAAGCCAGGGAACCTTGTTGGCTAGGTTTGCATAGGCCCTTGGGCCAATAGCCTAGTACCTACCTATGAACCTATATAAGGCATTGGTCATCCTACCATGTCTAATATCCAATAAATGTTCAGCAATTCTATTCTTAAAATACCTACTAGTTTTTCCTACATAAAATATAGGACATTGCTGACACTTGGCCACATATACCACATTCAGACTACAACAATTATAATGCCCATTAATATATATAGGTGTACCATTTAACCTATAACAATCACCTGTTTCCAAAATGTATGGATAAATGTGCATATCCTACAATTATAATTCCCTCTAATTCTATGAGCAGCTGTCTTCAAAATATTCTTGAATGATCTATCCTTCCTGTAGACTATCTTTGGTAATTTGCCTACCCTCTGTCCTACATTTTGGTCATATTTCAAAATTTCCCAATTATTTTGAATAATATCAACTTTATTACAGGTGTCCAAGTTAAATGTTTTTATAAAGCTCAAGCAAAAATCATTATTTGAATCGCTTTCCCTTATACTATGTGGCATTGCACCTGTACCACACTCACCTGCCAAAATTGGTTTGTATATGCCCTACACTTCTGTTTTACTTCTTCACTTATTTGGTTTAGCAATTCATGTGATTACCCTCTCTTGCTAAAAAGCTGTTTGATAAAGTGCAATTCATTAACAAATTCATTGTCAGAAGTGACCATCCTGGCAGCCCGAACCATTTGCCCTTTTACTATTGATTTTTTCTGATGGGACGGGTGCCAGCTGTTATATTCCAAATAGGAATTTGAAAAGGTGGGCTTCCTATAAATATTCAACTTCAACTTTTTTTCTCCTATATTAAATGTCAAATCCACATCTAAATAAGTAATGTGTGTTCCACTATATGTGTAGGTGAATTTTAAGAAATTCACTGTGGTATTTATGTACTCAAGAAATTGTTTGAGCTCAGGTTCAGAACCCTTCCAAACGACAAACAGGTCATCCAAAAACCTAGTATAATATTGGATCTTACTTGAATACATCCCTTCCATTATATACTGCTGTTCCCAACAGGACATGACATAGCAAAAATGTGGGCACATGCTGCCCCCATTGCAACTCCTGTTAGCTGTTTATAATATTGTCCTTTGAAATAAATATAGTTGTTTTTTAATACAACCCACAACCTCCATGAGGGTAACATACTTATTTATTTCATCTTGGTCGCATATACCTGTCTTATTTAACTGGGTCTCAAACCATTCACAACCCTCATGGTGGGGTATAACAGAAAATAGGTTACAAACATCAATAGTAACCATAATAACATTCTCATCTAATGTTAACTTGTCCAACATTTCCAGAAATTGCCATGAGTCTCTAGTCATATATGGAAAGGCCATCAATCCTTTTTGTAGATAAAAATCCAAAAATTTACTAATGAAACAAGTTTTTGAATGCTTTCCATCCACTATTGGTCTGAACTTAGGGTCTTTGAGTCCTTTATGGATCTTGGGTATCCCAAATATATTAGATACCATAGGATGTTGATTTATCATATACATGTTTTCATCTTCATCTATTTGCCCTTGATACAACATATCATCCAAGCATAAATCTATTTTCTTATAAGATATATGTATTTCATTCAATGACACTTCCACATATGTTGCACCCATTAACATAACATTCATTCCATTTAGGTAATCTCCCTTGTCTATAATGACCACTCCATTACCCTTATCAGGCTTCATTGTTCGAATAGCAAGATAAGGTACCTACATGAACTGCTAAACCAAATAAGTGAAGAAGTAAAACAGAAGCATATGATAGGCATATACAAACCAATTTTGGCAGGTGAGTGTGGTACAGGTGCAATGCCGCATAGTATAAGGTAAGGTGATTCGAATAATGATTTTTGCTTGAGCTTTATAACAACATTTAACTTGGACACCTGTAATATAGTTGATATTATTCAAAATAATTGGGAAATTTTGGAATATGACCAAAATGTAGGACAGAGGGTAGGCAAATTACCAAAGATAGTTGACAGAAAGGATAGATCATTCAAGAATATATTGGAGACAGCTGCTCATAGAAGTAGTGGTCATAATCATAGAATTAGAGGGAATTATAAGTGTAGGATGTGCAAAATTTGTCCATACATTTTGGAAACATAGGTTAAAAGGTGCAACTATATATATATATATTAATGGGCATTATAATTGTTGTAGTCTCAATGTGGCATATGTGGCCAAGTGTCAGCAATGTCCTACATTTTATGTAGGCAATACTAGTAGGTATTTTAAGAGAATTGCTGAACATTTACTGGATATTAGACGTGGTAGGATGACCAATGCCTTATGCAGGCATATTAAGGAGCATACTGGTCATGAATTTAAGTTTTTGGGAATTCAGCAAATTATTAAGAATTCTCAAGGAAGAAGTCTGGACATACATTTAGATATTTGTGAGTTAAAATGGCAGTTGCATTTGAACGCAACTGAGTAGCTAGGCATTAATGAAGTCACTGCTATTACTTGTGTTTTAAAACTGAAAAATCTTTTAGGATAGAATATGTACATATATATGTATTTTTTTAGTGTATATACATTATGTATTTATTTGTGTAAATATATTTTTAATGTACTAATTATGTTTTAAATGATGTCAATTAATTTTGTTTGTATAATTAATTGGGTAATTGTTTAAATGATTTGCTATTTAAAGGCTGGGTGAGGATGTATAAATTGTTCTGAGGATGTCCCTATGAAGTGGGAAGAAAGCACTTAATTGTCATTAAAGGTTGTACTCTTCAGTTTCTGTGCTGTACTTTTTTGGTTCTACAGTTTTGTGTTTCAGAAGAAGTATGCTTTGATATTTTGTCTGAATGTATTACTTGTGTTTTATATATAATGATCAATAGGGCATTTTTGAGCCTAGCTATGCAACCCAAATCTCTGTCAAGTTCTGGAACCCTTGATAAGTGTAAGCAGGGGCTTGAGAGATGAACCATTTACAGGCTACTTGTGCTCATTAGAGACATAGGTGCCAAACCAGAGATGAATTTCCTGTTCCCATCAGTTAGCGTCGTTGCTTCACAGAAAAAGGTTCTCTGGTTCAATTCTCGGGTACGATGTCTTCTGTGTGGAGTCTGCGTGTCCTCCCTGCATTCGTGTGGGTTCCCTCCAGGTGCTCTGGTTTCCTCCCACATTCCAAAGACATGCATCTGGAGCATTTCTCTCCGGGCCTCTGCTGAAAATGGGCTCTGTCCCAGTCAGACTTTCCTGGTAAACAAATGTTAAAATAAATAAATTGTCCAAATTACATTTGAACTGAGTTAGAGAGAAACTCTGCTTCACATGGATGGGTAACCTGTTCCAGAGAAGAGGTAGTGTATGGGATACATACCTGTCTATCCAGCATGTCCTAGTCATATAACAGGCAACGTTTACCCATCTTTAAAATGGTTAATTCTGGTGCTCTTTGTTTTCCGGATATGTAGGAGGTCCATCAGGGTGGAGTCCGACTATGCGATCTCCCCTCAATAGTCTGTAGGAAACAGAATACAGGGATAAGCCTTTGAAGCAGTCTGCATAGGACATGTTACTTTCGCCCTGTATTCTTTTAGTGAGGAACCTCTGTGGATGTTCCAGTTGTTGGATGTGCCTGGTTAGGTATATACCAAACGGGGCATTGTATTCAATGATAGGTCTGATAAATGCTGAATACAGTAGAACAATGACTTCCTTGGATCTAGATGCCATACCTTTGTTTATAAGTTGCACAACATAGAATGATTTTTTCACTACTGTAGAAATGTGATGATCAAAGACTAGATTACTGTCTACGTGTATCTCCAAGTCCCTGACTACTGGGTTGACTCTTAGGGATGTGTTGTCAATATGATAGTTACCAGAGATGGATGACTTCCTGAAGGATACTATTATGCATTTCTTGGCATTAAGTTTTAGTCTATGGCTCTGACACAAGTCATTTGTCTGTGGTAGCCCTTCCTGGAAAACATTAATGATGGTGGAAGATTGTATGACTGCTCTTAATTTGCAACTGTCTGCAAATTTGGTCATCCAGAGGCCCTTTACATTGGTCTTGAATTCAGAGAAATAAATGCCAAAAAGGATCAGTCCTAGGACTGGTCCCTGAGGGACTTTGCCTGTAACTGGTCTGTTTGTAGAGGTGGACTCCCCAATTCTAACCTCCTGAGCCAGCTAGCTATCCACAGGGTGACATAAGGGTTCATACCTAACCTCCTGAGTTTAACAATGCCCAAGTGGGGTATTCAGTCACATGCCTTAGCCAGGTCAAGGTAGGCAGTGTGAACGATTTTGCCCTCATCAGTTGCTTTGGTGACCTTCTCAAAGAAGTCCACCAGGCTGAGTAGGACCTGCCTTTGACAATACCAAATTGGGTTGGGTCCAGTGTCTGGAGATTTCCTGTGTCATTACTGATCACTTCCATTATAATTCTTGCCAAGGCTTTGCATATGAGACTAATGAGGGTCTGTAGATGTCCACCTTTGTGCATAAGGATGACTGTTGCTGTTCTCCATTCATAAGGCACAAAGCCTGTTTGAAGGCTACAGTTAAATAGTGACTGCAGTGGGCCTGATAAGTCATGTTTCATGGCATTTAGATGGCATTCTGGGATATTGTCTGGACCCATCAATGCAGGGTTCGTGGCCTTAGACAGAGAGCATTGAGGACCTGTTCCGTAGTGATAGCAGGGGGAGTTATATTTGATGGTATTTCCTGAGGGGAATATAACGCGATCAAATTTAATAGTGTGTGTGTGTGTGTGTGTGTGTGTGTGTGTATGTGTGAGCAACTCTACATGGATCACTATTAAACTTTAAGATGTACTGTTCTGGAAAGTTGTATTTTGACATTTGTATATTGGGAAAGTCCAACTGGGCAAAAGCCCATTTTCAGTGAAAGACCAGGGAGAAAAAGCTCCAGAGACAATTAAAAAATAACCAGTACAAAACAACAAACATTTCATACATAAAAATCAAGTAAAGTACAGAGCGCACTTATAAATACATCACTTAATATAATTCTATGTTGAAGAAAACCATGTAGGACAGGGATGAAAGCAACTCAGAAGGTAGTAGGCAATTTAGTTTAGAGTAGTTGATAGCCAAAGTTAGGGTTAGGTTAGGGACTGTATTGGGGGGTTGTGCTAATTAGAATGCTAAAAGAGGAAAGCGTGAATTAGGATGCACAGGAGAAAAAAGAAGAGGAAATGTATTATTTGTTAGTGTGGGATGAGTAAAGTAAGTAGACATTAGGGTGTAAACTGAAAGTTAAAAGCTAATAGAGAAGAGGTAGTATGTATTGAAAACAGCTGGTCCGGTTTCCTCCCACATTCCAAGACATGCTGCAGGTGGACTGGACACTCTAAATTGGTCTAAGTTGTGAGAGTGTGTGTGTGTGTGTGTGTGATCAACACCGTAAAAAACTCTACTGCCATTCGTTCTGTAGATCAATGGTCCGCTGTGGTGACCCCTAACAGGAGCAGCCGAAAGGAGAAGTGTGCACTGGAAACAGGTTGCAGAATGTCTTATAAATAAGAATAGGCTTGTTTTGGCTTCTTGGCACTATACCTCTCAACTGTACAGATTTTCGCAGAATGTCCAGATTTTTGCCTCATATTTTTTAGTCAGTTTTTCATAAAATTGTGTTTTTCTGGCAAATTAGTGGCAAAGCATTAAAGACTGAAGTTAGAAATTAATAACAGGCATTTCAGTTTCAGACATCATACCCTTCAGAAAATTTATGCTAAAGCACAACCTGTTATTCTATCAACTTTTTAAATTTGTAACAGCAATATTTAAAAATTGTTCCTATTTTGGGCCTTTGTCCCACTTTTATTAATGGCTTTGTCCAGATTTCTTGCTGTAGGAAGTTGATAGGTATGTGGAGCTTTTCTCATCTGGCCTCCGCTGAAAATGGGTTTCTCACCCAGTTGGACTTTCCCGGTCAACAAATGTCAATAAATAAGTAAAAAAATAAATAAATAAATTTGTTGTCAAAATATATGCTATTGAAACAAAATCCTGCACCAGGGCTTAGTAAGCGCTAAGACGGTCTGATGAAGCTGTATGTGAAAGCGCTTACCCTGGTGCATGCGAATAAAACCTGAAGCTATTTTACTGGAGTTTACATCTTTAATACTGGATTTGTTGCTGCTGTGTGGTTGCCTCTCTGCTATACTTCTTGGATTTTGTTTCATTATCGTATTTGTTGGCCAAGAAGCATTTGCTCCGGTGGGTGCATTAACATTTATTTGCAAAATATATGCTATATATACTGTTACATTTTAAATACAACATGGCAATTTCAGATTAGGATTCAGAAATACATATGAAATCCAGGAAGCCACAAAGGGCAGTACTGGGGCCCCATCAATATGGACCAAATGGAGCCTTGCAGTTGCTAAGGCTGGCCCTGGGTGTAATCCTCAGTGATGTCCCACAAAATCAAGCACTGGACAGACAGAGTAAATATGAGACAAAATCGTGCCTCTCAAAGGACCAGATTTTCGCAAAATGTCTATATTTTACTTTATATTTTTGATGTGTTTTTCATAAAATGTATAATTTTATGGCAAAACACTGAGAATTTGAGTCTCTGACTAACGGCATTCATTTAAGCTTTAGAGTTCATCTATCCACAACTCCTTTTCCCATTTTTGCACATGGGGTCGGTGTGTCACTTCAGCTGCGACAGTTATCCAGAATCCATGATTACACCGCCGGATGGCTTGCCATATCCTACAGAAAATATACCAACACAAATACTGTTATTCTGGCAACTTTATAATTTTATAAGAGTAATATTTTAAAAAACTGTCCCAATTTTGGTGTCTTTATCCCCCATTGTGTAGGCTTTGTCCGGATTTTTGTGCTAACTGCTAAGAGTTTGACAGGCATGGGCAAAATCACGACCGTCAAGCAAAATCCTATAGACAAGCGGAACAATAACCAGGCGGCTGTGAGAGATTATCGTAAGAAATGTTAATGACAATAACTAAGTCTATTGAAGAAGTGGAGAACACTGGACTTCCTCCATTATCGTTAAAACAAGGTGTACTGGTACGTCGTTTGCCATATTGCTTCCATGCCACAGGTCTGTACATTTTTCCCGCATCCCATATCCCACGAGCTACAGGTGTACGGAAAGCAGTTAGCAGTAACGTTACGTCACCGGAATCACTGTTACGGAACATGGTTGCTGTCTTCCAAACCATTATGCATTCTGAATCGACTACTGAAAATGTTGTTAATACTTGATCACTGAATTCCTGGAGGAAGCAAACACTTGCGACGCCTGTGTTTTTCCAGAATAACGGACGAAAAGTTTACCTACATCCTTTATTCAGTAATAAAGGTTGAACGGTAAACGATCTTTCTTATCCAGTCTCGTTTCACAACTTTGCCCCTTACCTGCCATATTCTGATTGGCTTAAATTTTCCGCACGTGGCTGCCAATGATAATTACCGCCTTTTCTGGATTAAGGTTGTGGAGGAAGGTTTTAGTTTATGGAGTCGTACCGTTAGCTTTAAAGAATAACTAACTGCTTCATTGGCCAGCATTGCTGATTTTATCACCAAATGAAATAAGGCGAATTGACAGGTAAAACTTGACTAATTATCATATATCTCAACTGTACATATTGTACAGAAAGTCCAGATTTTTGCCTCATATTTGTGGTCTGTTTCTCATAAAATTGTGGTTTTCAGGCAAATGGGAGTATTGAAGTCAGAAAATAATGTCAGACATTTGAAATTCAGACTTCATACCCTTCAGAAAAATCATGGTAATGCAAAACTTGTTCTGTCAAGTTTCTACTTTTGATAGATCAACATTTAAAAAGTGTCCCCATATTTGGACCCCCCCTGCCATTATTTATGGCTTTGTCCAGATTTCTTGCTCCATGAGGTTGAGAGGTGTGCTAATTATTTTCTTCATCTTTAGTGAAGATATAGGGATCCAAAGATACAGCTAACTCATGAAACATTGAAAATGCCCAAACATATCAGTCTTGTACCCCATTATAAAATATCTGCTCAAGTCAAAATTGTTGAAATGTTGACTTAAATTACAACTCCTTCAAGAAAAACTCAAGTTATTACTTGTGCTCCTTGTAAGGAAAACATAATTACTCTTAATCTGAAATGACTCTTTATTTTTTAAGTCCATTACATTTTGAATGTGTCAGAAATGTCAGTTATATCTGCAGAAGAACCCTGTGGTGTACCCTGGCCACACCAATTCACACACAGAGATGCATGCAGCCAGAACATTTCATTTTTACTCCTAGTCAGATGATGTTGACTACAGCCCACCTTGTATTTAAAAAGTACATGCCTCCAAATGTTCTTTTCTATGTGCTTAATAAATGTATGCATACATTTTTATATATTGCTGTGACGCCCCTGCACTGGCCCAGTAATCAAGGAGCCTCATTCCTCACCACTGGCAACAGTAGGGGACGTACACAATGGGAGGATGACAAGTATACACACAGTAAAGTGCAATTTCCTGTAAGAGCACACAGAGACCACAGTCAGTCTGGGACTAGTTTTTCTCTCTTTCTCCAGGTCCCCAATGAGACTCCCCACTGGCACAGCTGTATGGTTGAGATCTCAGCTGAGTGGCCAAGTCAAAACCTCCAGCACCCTCTCTGTCCAACCAGTGCTTCATGTTCCTTCCCAAATAGCTGACACACACACACTCTTTGAGGTTTGATTTACACAGACACACACACACACACACACACACACACTCCTGGGAAAGGCTGGCACAGATTTAATAGCAATGCCACATTCTACCCAGATTATAAGTTAGTTTTCACTGCCACCAGCCACTCTTATCAGCTACTTTTAAGGCCCTTAACAAAGGATGTCCAGTCCTACTGTGTAATGTTACTGTTAATCCAAATGGTAGTCTGACCAAGAGCAAGGCTATTTAGAAGTGGCTTGTACAGTGTCACCAAATACATATGCAAGTACACTAAGAGATTAAATATGTCTCACAGATATCAACCACAAAGATGGGTTTAAATATATTTAATAATAAATAATAGAAGAACAAGACAATGCTCAGTAAATCAACACAGTAACTTCAGAGTTCAAAATCACAGGAAGTATTTAAAACAACATTGCAGGACAGTCTCAGATAAATACAGAAAACATCTAAACTAATCTTTACTATATTCCTAACTATATATAAAAGAGTTACTAAGCCCTAGAAACTTACTTACACCAATGCAAGTGCAGATGTGCTCATGAGTGTATGTTTTTGCTAGGTCCAAGATAAAATACAAAGTGCCCAGTCTCTTACATTAATATCAAATATTACTGCTGGATTAGCTTGGATGACATCACTTTTTGTCACCTGACTTTAGTTTACAGGCTAACCCCCCCCCACGCACCCATTGTAGCATTTGATATATCCTTGTGAAAAATAGATAACCTTCAGATTTTGCAGTTGCTAGAAGACAAAACAATAAAACACTTACAAAACAATGCAGAAGGCACCCTAGTTCTAGAGGTCCTGTCTTCTTGCTGCATTGAAACTAACTTTTATAGCACAATCATAAAACAATTTAATTTCAACTTATTTTCTTGAAGTTTTGCAAGTTAACTCTGTATGTTCCAGTTTTTACTGTTAAAACATATATATTTGCACAGATATATAGTTAATATACATTTCCGTTCTTTTCCAGTAGGGTACACTGTGGACACATCCTTGAAGCTCAGTACTATACAAACCCTGTTTACCACATACTTCTCTACCAGTAGTTTAATATACACATAACATGTAGTTCTAATACATTTAGTAACACAAGCAATTGCATCATGCTGGTATTCACAAATGACATATAACTATTTACAAAATTCCAGATAGCTGTGTTGGCAGTGTGACAATTGCTATCTCTAAGCAACTTATATGCTGATCTAACTGGTACACACAAGTGTAGATAGTTTTGGAAATATTCTGATATCAGTAAGCATAGCTCTCAATCTTGCATGACACCCTGTCACTCCCACCCTTCCTAAGCAACCTTTTAATTCATGCTATAGAGTTTTAGATTTTAGTAGGCACCTACTGGACTGTAGCTATAATGCTCTTTCACTGTGACAGGCTGTACCTCTCGTAATGTAGAACAAATGGGCAAAATGTGGAACACCTACTAAACACCCAATAACAACTTCAGTTAAGAGCCTTACAGGATGGTTAAAATGTGTTTCTTTATTCTTATAAAAAGTTATGTTGATGAATTAATATGGGTCAGTATTATTTGCCATGGGTAGCAGATAAAAAACATTCTTAATACTGAATGTGTGACAGAAACGTTCATTGTGGGTGCGACAGTAGGATGTACTGCCAGCCATGCCAGGAAAAATAGGGCAGTGGATATATGACTTGTGCCAGCACATCTAGCTGGAATTTTGTAAATAATGATATGTCATTTGTATATCAAACTGATTTGTACAGATGCTTTTGCTGAAAATACATCAACAATGTCTTCTGCTGGAATGAAAATAAATGTACATGTATTATTGTAACTGAATGAAATGTATATATTTTAATGTAGAATACTGTGACAGTAGAGGTTAACCAGCTAGCTTACTTTAAGAAAAATAAGGGAAATGTAAATGAAGTGTTTAACCATTAAAATTCCACCCCATAGTGCTGAATAGGACTGGAGGCGGTGGGTCTGGAAGAAGCCTTTGTTCATTAACTCATTAAAAAGAGAAGTCCAGGCACTTCCATAAACATTTAGATGTGTATTGTAGCTAGGTATGATAAATTCCTGTCTCAGCTTCAAAGGGGGAGGATACTGTGAGACCCTAGAGTCAGTGATAAAATAAGGTCATTCTGCAAGCCATCTTGGATATTATATTTTACAGTATTTTGCAGTCTGAGTATTGAGTATTCTGTTTTGGGGAACCTGACTAGAAAGAGTGCTCACACATTTCTATGGAATAGCAATTCTCCTAGATTCAGTTAGGAATATAGTGAAGTTTAGTTTAGAGATTATACACAATCCAAAAGGTAAAAACGCCTATTCCCAGGATGAATGGATTATACAATAGAAAAAGCGTAATGTTCCAAAAGAAAGTATAATCCAAAACATGGCCAGGATAAAGCATCGGATATTTATTATGTTAAAATAAGTAAGCGCTTTCGCGAGTAATAAACCTCACTTTCTCAGACCTTGTATAAAAACACCATTTCAATATCAGATTCAAAAAATAGTATCAACCAATACCATAAATGAACTAAAATCACATGACTTTTACCAATACATTGTATCTACCCTCCAGGGCTTCTTAAAGAAGCATCATCATATTATTCACTAAAAATACACATCAAAGGCATATACTTAGCAAATGTTAAGAGATCATTCTTATCATTTAAATAAAGGCCTGGCTTTGAACATGTCCATTAAGACCCAGCCCTGTATTTGCACACAACCTAATTTTCCATGTTGTCTCTGTGACTTCAGTATAGTTCCTTATATCCCCTTTTTGATAACTCTGCAATATTTAAATTATAAGAATGATCTCTGCACATTTGCTGAGTATATGCCTTTTAGATATACATCACCTAGGGGAGTGAATGTTGTTTTTATAATGATTCAACTCTGAAAATGATGTGTATTTTTAGTGAATAATATGATGATGCTTCTTTAAGAAGCCCTGGAGGGTAGATACAATGTATTAGTAAAAGTCGTGTGATTTTAGTTCATTTATGGTATTGGTTGATACTATTTTTTCAATCTGATATTGAAATGGTGTTTTTATACAAGGTCTGAGGAAGTGAGGTTTGCTACTCGCGTAAAAGCTTACCTATTTTAACATAATAAATATTTGATGCTTTATCCTTGCCATGTTTCGGATTATACTTTCTTTTGGAACATTAGTTTAAAGATTGTTTTTCTTCATTTGTATGAGTCTGCCCATCAATGTTATTTTCAATATTTCCTGTGATTCGAACTCTGTGGCTTACTGTAAATATATATTTAATATTTTCTTGTTCTTTTATTATTTATTATTAAATATATTTAAAACTTTTATTGTGGATTGTCCTTGTAGAAAACATTTAAGCTCTGAGAATATTTGCACATATTCATTTGGTGATAACTCTGGCCACTCGTGAAAGCCTTGCTATTTGGTCACCATTACTATTTGTGTTAATATTAACTTCACTCAGCATAATTGGGTACCCTTTTAAGATCCTTATCATAACTGACTGGTGGCAGTGAATCTACCTTATAGTCTTGGCAATGTTGGTAGAGCCGGTAATCTGTGTCAGTGTTTCGTGTGTGTGTGTGTGTGTGTGTGTGTGTGTGTGTGTGTGTGTGTGTGTGTGTGAAAATTAAGTCTCAAGAGTGTGTGTGTCAGCTACTTGGGGCAGGGACACGAAGCACTCGTTTCACAGTGCCAATGGAGAGCCTTATTGGGGACCTGCAAAGAGGCAGATAGAGACACCCAGATCCAGAGCTGAGTGTGTACCCTGTGTGCTCTTAAGGGAAATTGTGCTTGATGCAGGGAGGTCTGCATGTGGAAATACTGAATGTATCCATTTGTATTCCAAGTGCATGTCCCTCTCAAGGGAGGTCATGGTCTCCCTTTACTCATCACTCATCAGACCAATGATTGAGTACAATGCCCAATTCGGAATGTATCTGACCCGACACTTGCAGCAGCTGGAGAGACCACAAAAGTTCCTCACCAAAAGGATAAAGGGTCTCAAAAATCTGTCCTATGCTGCCCGACTGAAAGAACTCCAGCTCTATTCAGTCGCTTACCGCTTGCTCAGAGGTGACCTTTGCCTAACATACAAGGCCATGTCAAACCCAGATTTGATGAATATGCTTCACCTCAAAAAATCTAGATCCACCAGAGCCACAAGGGCGGTAGACTTAAACCTCGACACGGCTATTAATAGGACGTGCTGGAGGGATAGATTCATCACCCAAAGACTCCCTATGCTGTGGAACAAAATCCCGGTATATGTGAGGCAGAGCACCTCGCTGGCCTTGTTCAAGAGAAATCTTGACCAATGGATGGGAGATCGCAAATATACCCCAGGGATTACCTCAGTGTCACTGCTCGACAGAGGCACAGCAAAATAATGGGTATAGTTCCCCATACTTAAGGGGTGGCGTAAGCCACAAAACGATGGGCTAGGCTTGTAAATGCCCTCGGGCAGATAGCCTAGTATGAACCTATGAACCTATGAACCTAAGTGTCAGTGTGGATTTAGGCTCCTTGGTTACTGGCCCAGTGTGGGGAAGTCACATATTGGTTGCAGTGGTGGGGTATTAATTGAATTCCTGTAACCTGTAAGCAGTTATCACTAAAAAGGTGCACTCTCAAGCAGCCACAAAGTAGAGATTCAGAGTTTCATATCACAATAGTTTTATTTATTTACTTTTTGTTAGTTTAGTTAGTCAAGGAGAGCAGGTAAGGAAGTCAGCAGAGGATTATGGCAAGCTGACAAGGAACCAGTTGGCTGAGATGTGCGAAGCCAAAGGATTGGTGCGTGCCAACCTGAGAAACTATTGCAGCCTTAATCACAGCTCCAGCACAGACCAGCAGTCAGGAAGACAACCAGTCTGGCATTGGGGATGTACAGCTCTCAGAAACAGGACAGTTCACCTTTTCCTCAGAGGACTTAAAAACCCATATGGAGTTAAAGAGAATTGAAATGGAAGCCAAACAGTTGGAATTAGAATCAGCAGTGGGAATGCAGCATTTTGAGGCTGAAGAAAAAGTGAGACTGAGACATTTGGAAGCTGAAAAAATGAGAGGCAGAGGCAACACAAAAAGGAAATGCTGACTCTTTGCCAGGGTCATGGAGGTAATGTGAAAGGGAGTAATCATACTCAGAAGCAATAAAGGTCAGTAAACTTCTTCCTTCGTACCAAGAGGGGGATAATTTTGATAGTTTTATTCATATATTTGAAAGAGTATGCAAACAGTATAATGTTGACTGAGGGCTCTAGGTACAGTTCCTCACCCCCTTACTTCATGGTAAAGCTGTAACTGCTATTTATAAATTATCTGATACTAATTATTTAAACTATGAGACAGTTAAAAATGTTTATTGTGATGTTTTAAGTTAACACCTGAACCTTACAGGGAAAGTTTTGTGAGCATAGACACAAGGCAGATGAAAGTGTGTGCTACAGTCATCCCTCTACATAAAGGGGGAGCGACTACAGACCCTGGGAATTATCGCCCCATTAGCTTGACGAGCCTGATATGTAAAGCTATGGAGTGCATCATCATGGACCTGATTAACAAAGATATAGGAAATCTCCAAACTTAGACACCCATGCAATTTGGCTTTGTTAAAGGGAGATCCTGCCTGCTTAACCTGGTTGACTGTTTTGAGTCAGTCACCAAGGCTATGGATGAGGATAAAGCAGTGCATTCAGCCTACCTCGATCTGGCCAAGGCCTTTGATACCATTTCTCACTCAGGAATTATTGATAAACTTACCAAACTGGGCATCATACCTATATCACTAGGTTGGTTGCAAACTGGCTCACAGATAGGACCCACAAAGTGAAACTAGTGGATTCCAAGTCGGACTGCTGACCAGTCATGAGTGGAGTCCCACAGGGATTGGTCCTGAGTCCTCTCCTGTTTGGCAGCTACTTCTGAGAAGTCCAGGCCAACACAGAGGGACTCTGGCTGACCAAGTTCGCAGATGACTGCAAGCGGGGAGCCATTATTAACTCCCCAAGTGATGCAGACATCCTTCAGAAAGGCCTCACTGAGACCAATGACTGGTGTCGGAGCCATGGTCTTAAGCTGAATGCCAAAAAATGCGTTGCCATTCCCTTTGGGAAAAACTCAGTTCCCACTAATTACCACATCGATGGGAGCCCACTGAAGACTGAAGATATTATAAGAGATCTGGGCACCCAGGATGACAGCAACCTCTCTTTCGACCACCACATCACCACTGTGCTCAGAAAGACCTTCTATGTGACACATTTCATAACCAAGGGTATGCATCCAGGAAGAAAGAGGTCATCATCCCACTCTACCAATCCCTAATTAGACCACTCATTGAGTATAATGCCCCGTTTGGCATGTACCTCATTAGTCACCTGCAACAGCTGGAGAGGCCACAAAAGTACTTTACGAAGAGGATCCTAGGCCTTAAACACATGTCCTACATGGACAGACTCAAGAAACATCAGCTATTCTCTGTCTCTTATCGTCTACTTAGAGACAGTCTCTGCTTGACTTACAAAGCCATGTCGGACCCAGCCCTGCTAGAAATGCTACACCTAAAGAAATCCCAATCTCTCCACACCACATGCTCCAGAGACCTCAACCTTGTTACCACAATCAACAGAACATGCTGGAGGGACAAGTTCATCACTTAGAGACTGCCCATGCTTTGGAATAGGCTACCTATACTTGTCAAGCAGAGCACCACCCTGGCCCTCTTCAAGAGAAATCTCGAGTGGATGGGTAACAGAAAATTCACCCTGGGGATCACTCCAGCGGCTCTACTGGATAGAGGCACTGGGTGCTAACGTCAGGCGGCACAATGCCAGGGCACTTTATTTGGGCTAGGCTTGTGAAGACTCCAGGGCCATTAGCCTAGTACACACCTATGGACCTATTATATTACTGAGTTAAGCACTTATTTTCATAGGTGGGTGATTGGGTGTCAAGTCACCACTTTTCAAGTGCTGGCAGACCTTTTCGTGAAGGAACAATCCCATAGCACTGTGCCTGAGGACATGAGAATCTGGTTGGTAGACAGGGAATGCAACTCTGCAGATCAGCTGGGGAAAAAAGGAGATCTCTACTTATCAAACAGGACATCACTGCACAGGAAAGGGATGCCCAGTGCTGCACATGGCTATAAGAGAACCCATTGTGAGCAACCTAAACTACCCCAACAGAGTCCGCCAGTAACAGGGGAAGCCACTAGTTCAGGTACATGGCCAGGATCAAGGGTTAAATGTTTTAAATGTAACAAGTGGAGCCATGTGGCATATAGATGTCAATGGGGGCAAGGTGGGGGAGCCAGAAAGTGGGAATTAAAGAATGCCAGGACAGATGAAGCCTTAGAGAAGCTGGGTGGTGCTAAGTGTTTGACCACTATTGATGTGATCAAGGGCTACTGGCAGCCTTTGTGACTCCTTTTGCCTTGTACAAGTTCACGAAGATGCCCTTTGGGATGAAAAATGCCCTAGCAACTTTCCAGAGGCTGGTAGATTCTATCCTAGCAGGAGCAGGAGATTATGCGCTTGGTTACCTTGATGATATTGCCATCTACAGCCATTCCTGGCAAGAGCACCTTCAGCATGTCAAGGAGGTGTTGGGCAGACTGCAAAGGGCAGGGTTGACCATTAAGCCCAGTAAGTGTCAGGTGGGTATGGCAGATGTCTCCTACCTGAGACATAAGAGTAGGAAGTGGTAAGATCAGGGGCCAGAACCTGCCAAAATGTAAGCCATTCAGACATGGCCTGCCCATGTTACTAAAAAGCAGGTGAGGGCATTCTTAGGCACTATAGAAAGTTTGTTTCCAATTATAGTACAATAGCTGCTCCCCTCACAGACCTGACAAGGAAAAACAGGTCAGATAAGATGGTGTGGACCTCAGCATGTGAGCAGGCATTCCAGAAGCTTAAAGGAGGACCCCCCCTGTGTTAGCCAGTCCAGATTACAGTAAAGAATTTGTTGTGCAGGTGGATGCTTTCAACCATGGGGTGGGGGCTGTACTTAGCCAGGTTTCCTCAGAAGGAGAGGAGCAGCCAGTGGTATATCTCAGCTGTAAACTCCAGCCCAGGGAGGAATGTTATGCTGCTATAGAAAAGGAATGTTTAGCCATAGTATGAGCATTGCAGAAACTTCAGCTTATCTCTATGGAAGGAAATTCACTGTAGTTACAGATCACAATCTCTTAACATGGACACATACAGCAAGCCAGCAAAATGTCAAATTATTAAGATGGCGCTTAGGATTGCAGGCATATGTCATGACAGTACAACACTGTAGTGGGTCAGCCATGCCATTGCAGATGGGCTGTCAAAACAGTGAATGGGGTAACATATTCCCAGATCGGCTTATTTATCTCAAGCCACATTTCTCAAGGGTCACTTGAAAAACTAGTTTGAGTGTTCAAAGGAGGGAGTGGTGTAACGATAGGAGGTTCTGCCACCCATGCCAGGATAAGTAGGGCAATGGATGTATGACTTGTGCCAGCACAGCTGGCTGGAATTTTGTAAACAATTATATGTCAAAAATGCAAAACTGTTCCGCTTAGGCAAAAAGCAACTCGGAGCTTTATTAACTTTTAAACGCTAAAATATTACAAACGTTTTTCGTTTAAACCAATGTTTAAACTTCTTCAGAAATTGGCAAACATCAGCATACTTTGAAATATTTGCTTATATAGGAAACAGTTAATCGGTGCCCGCCAAAATTCAAACCAGTAAAAAAATCCTTAAAGTCACAGTTCTTACTTTCAAATATAACTTTTACATTAAACATAAAAGCATATTTATATAAATTATATTGTCTATTTTAATTTTTAATTATATTCTAAATTAAAATTTCCTGGGTTAGGTATTAATTTATTTTACTATATACGTTTATAACGTTAATTGTAAAATGTAAAACAAATAGCAATAAAAATGAGTATCATATGTTTTAAAAGCACATTCTTACTGAATAAAACGACATCCTGACAATTCATTTTAAAATAATTCATTTTAAAAATAATTTGTTATAAATAATAATAATAATATTATTAATAAGGCCTTAGATATGTGCAGCGAGTTGGGCAAAGCAATCGCTAATAAAAAAAACTATCATAAACAATTCATATTATAAATTCAAAATAAAAATTTCTTTTGTGTTTATATATATATATATATATATAGATATATATATATATATATATATTTTTTTTTTTTTATACTTTATACATAAACTCATCAACTAACTCATGAAATAATCATTAGGCTTGAATATTAACTGGCATTCAATTAACCATATATTTAATTATACTTATAACCAGAAATCAATCCTGCTTACCAAGTAGATGAATATTAATAAATTAGAATATCTTACATGTCTATAGCTATCTAAATTAAATTGGCATGGGATGAAATAAGTATTCTATCGCAAAATTGTTCACTTTATGCAACACTTCGAGTATTAATATTGTATATAATATTATGAAAAAATATAAAAAATATAAAAAAATATATAAAAATAATATATAAAAAATGTTATACCCTGTTTTTTTATATTGATATTAATAAACTATTATTATATATAATTAATTATCTTTCTAAGCTTCTTAATTTTAACAAGCTCATAATTGAGCATTTTTCATTCAGACCTGGGTAGGTGAACGCATTCAATTTAATTTGCCATAACAATTCACTTTTCTCTAAAAGTAAATTGAATGGACCCCCTCTTATATTTTGCTTAAGTTGATAAATAACTTTAAAGCAAAATTTGTGATTTGGGGTATTCCATAACGTGTCTTGATAGAGCATTGTCTTCTTTTTGTAAATTAATACTTCTTAAATGGTCATACACCCTATCTGTTAGCCTCTGCTCCGTCTTTCTAATATAGAAACAGGGACAACATTGACAAGAGGCTAAATACACTATTCCTTTAGAGTTACAATTAAATTTCCCCTTTATATAAACTTTATAACCATTAATGACTGATGATATACCTAAAGACATATACAAACAGTAAGGGCAATTTCCACATTGTCCCATCCCTCTATTCATTAATGATGGTTTGTTGTTTTGATATTTCTGCAATATGTTTTTAAGATTAGGGCCCTTCCTACATATAATTTTGGGCATCGGGCCTAACTTACACATTAATGCATGATCGTCATTAAGAATATTCCAGTTTTTGAGTATTATCTCCTTAATACTACTGAAGTCCATAGAAAATCTTAAAATGCATGCTGCACTGTAATTTTCATTGTTTGGTCGTCCTCTTAACATTATTTGCCCTTCATAGGTATTTTGAACTCCTTCATTTGGAGTAGTGACACATTTCCGCTTTAATATAGGAATAAAATGGCCCATTTGTCTTTTTGTTTTAACTTCTTCTAATATGGGATCCAAAAAGCTAGAAGGATATTGTCTATTAATAAACATCTGTTTTAACAACAAACATTGTTTATCAAATTCTATATCCGTTGTAATCATACATGCTGCCCTGACAAGTTGTCCTTTTACTACCAATTTTTTCTGGTGTGTAGGATGTTCACTGGAGAAATGTAAGAATTTATTGGAGTAAGTTGGTTTCCTAAAGATACTCGCTTCATAGCATTCATTTAATGTATTCTTGCTCAACTTCACATCCAAATAAGCTATGGATTCTTCATTGAACGTATGAGTAAATCACAAGAAGTTGGTACTCTTGTTAAATAAATTTATCATGTCTATTGCTTGATTTTCATCTCCTTGAACTATTATTAGAATGTCATCTATGAATCTAGCATATAATATTATTTTGTCCTTGAAAGACATATTATTGAAAATATAATTCTTCTCCCAATAGGACATGACTAGATTCGCAAAACTTGATCCGCATGGGGATCCCATCGCAACTCCTTTCGTTTGTTTATAGAATTGCTTATCAAATACGATGAAATTATACGACAAAATTATGTCCAGCAATTCTCCTACAAGAGCTATTTCATCTGATTGTGCATTTTTATTACGTATATTTTCTAATACCCATTCAATACCTTGTTGGTGAGGAATACTAGTGTAAAGTTCCTTGATGTCAGTTGAGATGAAAATTATTCTCTTGCTGGTAAACTAAATTGTTAATCTTCTCCAAAAAGTTCCATGAATCCTTAATAATCCATTCATCCTTAGTGACAAATTTCTTAAGGATCAAATCCACATACTTGGCACAAGCATATGTGGAGGAATTTCTACCATCCACTATTGATCTAAATGGTGGATTCTGGATACTTTTGTGGATTTTTGGCACTCTGAAGATTGTTGGTACTTTTGGGGCTTCTATCATTAGGTAGTTAAACAGATGTATATCAATTCTCGCTTCTATAAACAATTCATTCAACAAGCGTTTGATAAATTGATTGGCTTTGTTATATTCATTAATTGATGATTCCTCATAGATGTCTGATGTAAGATGGACAGTTAATTTATTATTGTAATCCACCATATCCATTATAACTAACCCTCCTCCTTTATCTGGATTCATGATTCTAACATCAGCTGAGGTTAATAAATTAAGATTGTCTCTCATCTTTGGATAAATTGTAGGAGTATCTTTGCTTTTTCTGATGTAATTGCCTTACATCTATTTCACACATTTTTTTCAAATGTGTGAAGTATGTTGTGTAAGGGTGGATTATAACAACTAGCTACTCTCAATGGATTGTTGGCTGGACCCTGATGACCCAAAAGTTGTTTGAGATTCAGTTTCCTTGCAAATAATTTAATATCACATATAGTATGAGCTATGTCCATCTTACTAGAAGGTACAAAGGTTAACCCTTTTGCTAAAATATTAGCTAATTGTGTAGTGACAATGAATGATGAAAAGTTATACACTGTGAAGTCTTGCTGTGTATTTTTAACTAGTACCACTCCACTTGATTCTATATCGGATGTTATCTCCTGTGATTGTGATTTTTCCTCCTGTTCCACTGCTTTCTTTGGTTTTGTCGTGGAAAACCCTGTCCAGAATTGGATGTGGATGATTGTTGATTGTTGTTTCCATTTTTATTGTAGTTATTGTTCTGATTATTAGTGTTACGTTGCTTTATTCTATCACTTCTCCTGATGTTATCTTCCTGTACCTCATCTATATGGGCATTAGCATGCATATCTTGTTCTTGTGATTCTGCTTCGGGTGTTACAACTCGATCATTGCTAATTGTCTCTTCTGTTTGTTGTCTGACAATTATATGTCATTTGTATATCAGACTGATTTGTACAGATGTCTGTGCTGAAAAGGTATTTGTGAGATTTGCCTGTGTTAAAATGTATCGACAGTGCAAACTGCTGGAATTAAAGAAATGTACATGTATTATTGTAACTGAATTAAATGTATATGTTTTAATAGAGGATACTGGGACAGTAGAGGTTAACCAGCTAGCTTACTTTAAGAAAAATAAGAGAAGTGTAAATGAGCTGTTAAACCATTAAAATGACACCCCTCAGTGCTGAGTAGAAGAAGCCTGTGTTCATTAGATCATTGAAAAAAAGATAAGTCCCAGGCAGTGCCATAAACATTTAGATGTGTATTGTCGTCATTTATGATAAATTCCTGTCTCAGCTTCAAAGGGGGATACTGTGAGAACCGAGTCAGGTGACCAGATGAGGTAATTCTGCAAGCCATCTTGGATATTATATTTTACAGGGAATAATCTCTGAGTATTGCGTATTCTGTTTTGGGGAACCTGACTAGAAAGACTGCTCACACATTTCACTGTGCCTTGCTCTATCAAGTAGGTTTTTAATTAATAATAATTCTCCTAGATTCAGTTAGGAATATAGTGAAGCTTAGTTTAGAGATTGTTTTTCTTTATTTGTATGAGTCTGTGCATCAATGTTATTTTCAGTATTACCTGTGATTTGAACTCTGTGGTTTACTGTAAATATATATTTAGTATTTTCTTGTTCTTTTATTATTTATTACTAAATATATTTAAAACTTTTATTGTGGGTGGTCCTTGTAGAAAATATTTAAGTTTTGGGAGAATTTGCATATGCTCATTTGGTGATAATTCTGGCCACTCTTGAAAGCCTTGCTGACTGGCCAGCATTACCATTTGTATTAATTTTAACATCATTCAGCATAACTGGGTACCCTTTTAAGAGCCTGATAGTAACTGACTGGTGGGATTGAATCTACCTTATAGTCTGGGCAAAGTTGGTAGAGTGGGTAATCTGTGCCAGCCTTTTCCAGGTGTGTGTGAAAATTAAATCTGAAAAAGTGTGTGTGTCA
>NC_056735.1:1887917995-1887930495 GCF_019279795.1 Protopterus annectens
ACTCTAAAATCACCCACCCCATCCGACCACTACCTTTCTTTCCACTCCACTAACTACCTTGATTATAGCAAGCTCAGATGCTCATAAGCCTAGTACTTATTATACAGCAGGAACTTCTTATTGTAACATTTGTTAATGTCTGTTATGTACTTCACAGATAAAGATTCTAGTTGTCTACTGATGTACTATGTTCTTCATCTGTAAATATGTTGTAAGTAATTGCTATCGTTAATCGCTATGTAATCCAATGTAACTACTGTCTGTTTATTTTAACTGTGGAGCTTTTCTCCACGGGCCTCCGCTGAAAATGGACCTACATCCAGTCGGACACTCACAGTCAACAAATATAAATAAATAAATAAATAAGTAATAAGGGTCAGGAAAGGGAAAAGACCAGAAAAGCACCTCAGTCCACAGTATGCAAGGTAGAAGAGAAGTGAGGACAGAGGTAGTGTGCAGATCAATAAACATAAAGGTAAGAGCAACTACAGCAAATAAAGGAGATGAATTTACATTCATCTGAAGAAATGGAGCAACAAACAGGGCTCACAACAAGTCTTTCTACTCAGAGACAGTATGTGGAATAATGAGCAGAAAGAGAAGCTGCAAAGAAAAAAAAATCAACACTCATCCAGAGAGAGAGAGGAAAAGCAGACAAATTTAGACACACAAGATGAATACTGCTGGACCTCTACAGGTGGACTACAGTGACTAGACCACAGGTCATTAGCTTCTGGTTCAGAAACATTCCCTAACTGCAGGTTTAAGATCTAGCTGTTTATTAAGATGTAATTATTTTTTTCTTTCTTTCTTTCTTTCTTTCTTTCTTTCTTTGTTTGTTTCTTTCTTTCTTTCTTTCTTTCTTTCTTTCTCTTATTTGGGGTTCACAGGGTTGAAATCTTAATCTTAAAGGTAATAGTGGTATCAGACATAGTAAGTAAACAAAAGTTTATGTTAAGAAAAGAGCTAAATGTGAGTGTAGCTAATTTCTGTGTACACATAGTTAAAATATTATAAAGGAAAAGAGTAGCCAAATCTTTAGAGTAGATGTTAAATGAGGTAAATAGTAAAAAAAAAAGTTTAAACACATTTTTATGAATAGGACTGTAAGTAGTAAGATCTAAAAGGGCGTACTGAGAATATAAAGTTCATAATAAGCATCAAGCCTGGTATATGATCAATAAAATAACTCAAGGACATGAACTGAAGTAAAGGAATGAAAAATAGGTATGCAAATATTTAATGTTTACTTTCTGTTCCATTATTGAACTCTGGTACCTTTCAAGGCTCAAAAAGGAGACAGAGTGCTCAGATTAGTACTTAAACGGTTTTCTGCTGTGTGTCTGTTTGTTCTTCTTATGCATGCTAATAAGGCATTTATTTAAACATGGAAAAGGGAACATGCAATGTATGGAGTAAGTGTGTGTTTACATTTCTGCATGAAAGCATGAAATTCACATTAAATATAATAGCAAGCTAGTACGTTGTACACAACACTTAGAAGTTATGTAAATGTATAGTTATGAAATGTGTGCTAAGGGTATCATTATAAATTGCTATGGCAACCAAATAAGGGCAAAACAAGAATGTATAAGAGGAGTATGATTGTATGGGTACATTAAATAGGCTTATCTTTTAAAATTAAGAGTGTACTTTGATACAGTAGGCAGATAGTAATAGCGGGGGCAGACACTACTCGAAAACAAGTATATAATACTTTCTGAATCCATAGTTTATTATCTTTTAAGTGGTGTAACACCAAGAACACTCAAGTTATTTCATCGTATAATATGTGTGTGTGTGTGTGTGTGTGTGTGTGTGTGTGTGTGTGTGTGTGTGTGTGTGTGTATATATATATATATATATATATATGTGTGTGTGTGTGTGTGTGTTGTAGCAACATAGCTGAGCAAGTTTATAGCAACTGTAAACAGATGTTATATGGAAGAGGAAAATGCAAAATAAAGTATTTGATATATAGACAATGTTGCATACCTGAGATATTTACTAGAAAAAATAAATAGTAATAGCTACTTGCATTGTCAGTGGAGTGAACACAGGACTGGGAGTCAGTTGCTTACTTTTATCCCTTTAACATTTTTTCAGAGCATAGGCATACTTCTATATGGCCTAAAGAGAATATTTCTAGTCCAGAGAAGAAGGTCTTGCTGTGACTGAGGGATGCTTTGAGGAAAGGGGATCTGTGGTATACAACCTACAATAGCTGCATCCCAAAAGGGTCCAGAGTAGATATATCAACTATTAAAGCTATGATGTCGAACAGTGGAGACTGTTTACATCCAATAAAACTCAAAACACATTTTCAGAAAATAAGGAGTATGCAAGGGCATGTACTTTTATTGCAAGACATTAAAATGAAAGTTAGGAAAGCTTATAAACTGAAGCAAAAGTAATTCACAAAAATGGTTACAGATCATGAACTGGGTGGGGGGAAGCTGTTTTATTTCAAAACAGTTTAGAGGTGGCTATTGAAAATATTTATGCACCCAATGAGGATCACATTTTTGAAATACTTTGTTAAGAACTGGAGGGGAAAATGTAAGTTTTAATTATGTGCAAATCGTGGAGGGGAGAGGGTTTAACTTAACTATAAATCCATGAAAAGTTAGACTTTATGGGAAAAAGAATATCATGAGAAGGTGAGGAGACAACTAGAAGAGAAAACACAGACAGTGGATTTAATAGATGTATGGAAAAATGGAATATGGATGAGAAATGCTATATGTTTTTCAAGAAATTATTCCCAAGGGAGAACACTAGACTATTTCCTATTAACCAGAAGAAATCAACATCAAGTTAGAGATGTCAATATTGCAGACTTGTGCATTTTGGCAGAGTTAGAAGTGCAAATAAACAGTAATGTAGCCAGCAAATGTTGGAGATGAACATAGAAAAAAAATAAGGTCAGTGGGGAAAAAAGAACATATTTATTTATTACACAAACAGTAATAAAAGAAGACTGTACTGGTAAGGAGGAAGTGGGTATAATATGGTGGAATGAGATGAAAACTGCTATGTGAGCACAGACTATGGCAATGTGTCAGTCTAGATATAATAGGATAATGAAACAACAAATAAGGAAGGAATCTTAAACTACAGAAGAAATAAATTAACAACTGATAACATTTAGGGAGAATAATATATTGAAAGGGAGAGTGAGAGCAAATGGCATTTGCACAAGCAAAAATGGAATGAGTAAGTTGAAGTGATTTTTATGGATAGAGGGGAAATGCTTTTGCCTTCAAGGAGGAGAGAAAAGAGCAATATATAGTGAAAATTGTAAATGAGAAAATGAATAAGGTAAATAAAGTCAGTGACTGAGAAAATAATAAGCAAATATGTATGGACTTTCATAAGCACTTTGTAGCCAATGAAAGAAGACATGGCTATCACTAATTGTGTTGCCCACAAAGTTCACAAGAAAGAGATAGTAGAAGAAGAATGAAGCTTACTAAACAAACCCTTTACATTGCAAAAAGTGAGATCAGCAAAAACAAAATAAAAAAAAATCTTTGAGAGCGGGAACCCGTTAAGAACAGATGGATTTCCTTTATAGGACTATTCTATAAATGGGGAAAGAAAGCAGAGTAAGGGATCTCATAGAAAGCTTGAGTTGCATGTTGGAAAAAAAACTCTATCACAATTAATAGCTCATGCCAGAATAATAGTTCTTGAAGAGGAAAGGAGAGAAATCTAGTCTGGCAGACTATAGTCCAATATTGTTATTAAGTTTAAATTTTTAAAATCCTGGTAAGAATTTGGGCAAGATAATTAGACAAAGAGATTCCTAAGATTGTTGTAGTGGGACATAAAGGTTCTGTGCAAGACAAAGTATCAACAACTAGTGGATGGCAGTAACATTTTTATAAGAAAATGTCAAGCTGGTTTCAGGTTTCATTTAAGAGGGCAATATATTAAAATATTTGACACAGTAGAATGGAAGCTTTTTTTCTTTCTTCTTTTTTTATTTGGAATGGAAGTTTTTATATTTAAAGTGCTGCTAGGAGAACTGAAGAAGGCTTTATTAGGTGGATTAAAGTATGATATAGTAAACATCATTTTAATGTGGAGGAAAATGACAATTGTGTGAAGGTTAGGAGAGATACTCTATAGTATGAGAAAAGGTTGCCCATCTGGTGTGTTTCTCATAGCTGTAGAATAATTAAGGATATATGCAGTAAGGATATATGCAGAATTGAAACAGAACAAACATATAAAGAGTAATGCATGTTTTAAACTATGCATACAGATGCATATTAATGGCAGAATACAAAAAAAGTTGTTAGCCACCTTAAGACTGTTTATGGGCACTGATAAGACTGTTTTTGTCTGGACTGGTCATGTAAAGGGGGAACAGTCAATTGGAAAGGAAGTTGAATATCACATGTAGCTGGGCTTAGATATGGGGTGCACATATGAAGGAACAGTTATTAGTAATCTGAAAATTTTGAAAAATAAAATAAAATACTTACTTGAAAAGGGTATATAGACCAAATTCTAATATGGGAAGAATTCATGCAGTAAACGTAATGATAGTCTCATATATGTTTCATGTGGTATTACACATCCAGTTTCACAAGACCACCCTATATTCACAAAGGATCAGAACTTAATAGATGACTGTTAAAAGAAAAATGAGGCACCTGCATTCTGAGAGACAGCTTGCTTGGGTTAAGAATAGAAGTATGTGGGAACTATTAAGCATCCCTGTGCAAATAGTTGCTTTGAATATTAACTGATTATGATACATGGGGAGGGATCAATGAAAAAATGAAGAGAACACAGAGATAGATAAGAAAGAAGCGTGGGATGAAATGAGAGTAAATTGGGAAAGGAGAGTCGTACAGCTAGGAGGTATGTAGTGGGGAGACGTGAAACATACAAGCATTTTGGAAAAAAACAGCAAATAAAGTCTAATATATCTAGATGAAAAAGAGAAAATGGGCAGAAAGAAGTATAGTACTTTGGTCCCAGTTGATAAAAGTGGAGGTACTTGGGGAGGGGGGGTCGTAAGAAAAGGTTAATAGTTCAAAGCATTCAAAGAAAATATAAGATGGTATAACTGAGATGGTTTATGTATACTGTATTAATAGACATATATGCAAGGTCCATAGGAGAGAACACAGTGAAAAATGAAAGAATGGCACCATGGAAGGAATGGAAATGTGTGAGAAAAGAAGCACTAGTCTAATATATAAAGATGTAGGAGAGTGGAAGAGAGTAACCATGATATATAATTTGGGAAAGTCTGGAAATTAAAAGATGGAAGCAAGGTAAGTCAGTTAATTGGAAAATATATGGGGAAATGCCTTACAACTTCAAAAGTGTGTTTTTGTTGGATCAGCAATTAAGAATCAGAGATGTACAGTATTGCACATCTATGAGGCTCCTTGAGTATAACAGGATGATTGACACTGAATGCTGGAGATCTGGTGAATGGGCGGTGGGAAGTGTTTACATATTTTGATAGTGTAAAAGGGCCTAAGACATGCTGGAAAGCCACTGCAGGATAGGAAAATAAGTTTTGGCAAGCACTCAACCTGGTCTTGGGCATCATTAGCAAACTGAGTAGGGAGAGGAGTGAAAAGGATGATCTAAAGAAGAGATTAAGATAAGATTGATTCTGTCTTTTGTATCCAAATCCATCTTAGCAACAACATGGAAGACATCTATAATTGAAAATCTGAGGAAACATCATTCCAAATATTTAAAGTTGATTACATGTATGGAAAGTTTCTGTAAGATGAATGTAAATGTTAAAAGCAAGCACAAATATAGAATAAAATGACAGCTTTTTACCAGAACAAATTTAAAGCAATAGGTATGGGAAGAAATTTTGAAAAGTCAAGATAGTGGAAAATATGCCTTGGCAGGTAAAATAATAACAGTCACCTTGGCCAATGTAATTATTGTAAGGAGTTGGTTTATGTATATTGAGCTATTTTTCATAATTTACTTGTTTATTTGTCTGTAGTTGTTAATTATTAAGCTGTTCTTAAAAAGTATAAAAACAAAAAAGTGCTTTCCTAATGTTACCAGTAGTGTGGAGTTACATAAAGTGGATAGGATTACTTCTTGTCTAAATTACCAACTTCCCTTTTCCCACTCTTGGCATCCTGCTAGTCAACTAATGGTGAACAAAACCTTCTCTGACAGCCAAAACCTAAGACCTAATGAATGCATTCGGTTGTTATAGTACAAAAATAATCCTAAAGGTAATGTGTGAAAGGGCTATTTAATTTGCATAGCTCCTTGATAGCCCAGACAGTCATAGTTAATTTTTTTTTACGTAAGACATCAATGACTTCTCTAGTAACTGTGCACCTTTACATCATTGCTGTAAGACATAGTTGTTCATCCAAATGTAAAGTCTTTTAACTTAACTAAGATGAGGAGCTCAAGTTGATTACTGAAAGCCAAGTGTTATCTATCCTAAACGAAATAAACAAGACAATCATTAGAAATGCATACATTTCCAAATAGACTACACTTTATTATGTGAAATGAAAGTTCTCCTAAAGTTCTGGTTAATTTGACTACTGTTTTTAACATCAGACACCATTCTTCTATTAGGGTACATTTGTTTCCTGTTTTCCTTCCTGCCTCCACCTCTATCTGTAGCTTATTAACTTGATGTAAAGAAGTTTTTGAAAAGGGATTCTTCATCACTGACTCTAAGGGGCATCTAGTGATATTTCCCTGAATCTGATGTTTTGTAATTGAGCATCCAATTCTTTCTTCTTCTTCTGAGCCCATCAGTACTTCAAATGTCATACATCTTTCCAGGAAAACATTTTTTCTTTGTTGCATTCACCTCAGACAGGCAGATTTCCAAACTATAACTTTGATTTGTAGGGTCACACATGTTGTTCCACAAGGGCAGAACATCTTTGAAATCAAAATCCTATTGTATGTCTAGTGATTTCAGTACATTTGTTTTTTCCCTCCCTAAAGTGGATAATATAGGTAATAATTATATTGCATACTATGGATTTACGTAGACAAATTGAGTATTGTATTGATACAACCAAGTTTATAAGACAGCCATTTTTCTGAAAGGGAAGGCGAGTCCATTCCACCAATAAAAATACTCTGTGTAAGTGGTAGGCAAATTACTTTACATTTTACTATAAAAAAAATAAAACAAAATATTGGCTCATAAGGAGGTTGGGCTTATTCCACCAAGTCAGAAGCTGCCACTGTAGTCTTTTTCAAAAATATATTTGCCCAAAGTATTCTTGAAACAGTTGCTTGAACATCCATTCATATACTATAGAATGGATGTATATTCCAGAGATAAAACTGGATTTAATTTGACTGTCTTACAAGGCGTGCTGTTAGCCATTCAAAAGTTTCATGGAATAGAGGGTATGTTGTGTCAGGCATATAGTTAGATGAATTTATTTACTTATAAGTATCCAATTAGCACAAGCAACACCAGTAAGACTCATATTCAAAACATATTGCTGCAGCTGTGTAATCACATCTAGAAAGTAGGTACTGTTGTAAAAATCTGTCATAAAGCAGATGATGTAAAAGTCTACAGTAAATCAGTGTTACTGAAATTGACAAACCTACCGACATAGCAAAGTCAACTCATCTGAACCTCAAGATGGTACTGCTGAATGCCAGGAGCCTAAACAAAAAGCTAAACTCCCTCCAAGTCCTTCTCACCCTGGAGAATATAGATATCTGTGCAGTTATCACAACATGGTTTAAAGCTGCAGAGAGTATCCCGGCAGTTCAAGATTTCATTGCCTTCCACACTTTTAGCCCATTACATAATGTAATTTTAGTTTGAGTACATATTGTCTTCTGGAGCGAGTTAGCCATTGGTGTTGCAACTATGCATGTCTGTTGTTTAAAATGTATTGATCTGAAGTAGTTAACTTCATTTATCTGCAACCTGTCGGTATTCGGATACATATCGGATCAGAGCCGGCAACATTTTTCAAGCATCTGCTCCAAGCTCCTCCCCTTACCCATAATCCCTCATATCTCCTACCTTCCCTCAGATCTTGTTTGCCACTTCATGCGTACGCATTGTGGTCTCTATAGCTCCACGTTGGGTGTAGTAAGTGGTACTTTTTCAGATATATTTAGTGTGTGTGTGTGTGTGTGTGTGTGTGTGTGTGTGTGTGTGTGTGTTTGTGTAGTCGTTCTTTTATCCCTTTCCTCCCCTTCATCGTTCGTCGGTTTTCGGTTCAAAATAAAAAAAATACTAGTTTAAAAGGTTAGAATTTGTGAGGTAGTGTGTAGGCCTAATCCGACCTTAGTCTGTGTGTGTTAGTAGGTTTAGTTTTGGCTGAGTGTTTTTTGGTGATGGCTGAGCAGCCAAAACCAACTTTTAAAAAATGCACAGAGTGTGGCCACAAGCTTTCACCAGCTGATGGCCACACTCTTTGTGTTATTTGCCTGGGTGTTCTCCACCTATCCTTGCCTTGTAGAGTGTGTGCAGGGTTCAACCCAAGGGCATTGAAGGAAAGGAAGACAAAGCTGGTAGCTAAGGCCTGCTACCAATTTCTGCATTGGACATGGCGACCTCGGCTCCAGTAGCTGATCAACCCACCCCCCTCAGACTGGGACTCAACCTCCCTCTAAGCCTTCCGAGATGGGGACAAAAATATAAAGACAAACAGGACATGAGAGACAAGGATAAGAGCGGGGAAAGGCACTGCAAATGGTCTCCAGAGCAGGAGACCTTTCCCAGCCCGCCTACTAAAGTTGTCAGGGCCACCTCTCCTTGGCTGCATTCCCCGAGGTTCTCACCGGAGCCAACTGAGCCCTCGGACCAGAGGCCTTCTTCGAGGTCATTGCATAGACCAGCCAGATCCGAATCGGTCGCCTCCTCGCTGTCGACTCAGAGTCTGTCAGAGCTTGACATGGACAGGATGATGTGGAGGTTCATTCGGATCCAAATCCAAATGGGAGTCTTGCCAGGCCCCACTCCGGCCAGAGAGGGGACCTCTATGCCCTTCTTCCATCCAGTCTCTCCTTCCCTGATCCGATCTGCGGTTTCGGGGTTTATGGATCCGAGGATCCTTGGAGCTGGGGGTTCGGCACCAACGGTTCCTCCAACCTCGACGCCGGCGATTACCTTGAGTTCCACTGATCAGACTTGTTCAGATCCGAGCAACTCTCAGGGCCGAGAACGGGGTATCTGATCAGAGGGAATTGAGGTGTCTTCGGCTCTGACTTTGTCAGATCCGAGCCATTCCTTCAGAACCCCGGCTACCTTGGCCTCTGCCCCGATCCTCACGTCAGAGCCAGGGAGAGCTTCTTCCTTGTTGGTTGCTAAGGAGGTGCGCTCTCCTTAGGCCTTCGACAGGGTGGAGAGGGTTCTCTCCCAAGGATTGAGAACCCAGCCGATCACCTTGGACTCTGCCCAGGCTCCCGTGGATTTGGTCACGACTCCCATCAAATTGTCCCAGGGACAGCCCGTGCTAGAGGACCCCCAGGTGGATCCCATCGTGGAACCCCCCCCGTGACTTACGAGCCCTCTTCAGAGATTCCCACTGAAGAGGGTCCCCGTAAGCACTCGTGTAAGAGGAGGCACATGGACTCCCCCGAGTCCCTCACAGAAGATACTGACTTGGATGAAGGTGAGGGTTCCCCCAGGTCACCTCCCGAGGATGTCTCCTTTGGAGACATCATGGAAATCTTCTGCTAGAGGGGAGGTTGGTCAGCCCCAAAACCCTCTACGGAAGAGTCAGTGTTCCTGGAGGCCTTTGGTACGGGCTCATCTACATCCTGGGTATCCCCTCCTGCAGATCCCATAGTGGACCTCATTACCATGTGGGCATGGAAGGAGCCTGACACCATAAAGCCAATACCCAAATGCCCGGACAGGATCCTTTCTCCTCCCACAGACAGACAGGCCTGGTACAAGGGATCCCCGGTGGATGTTATGGTGGTTGCAGCTGCCACCAAGAAAGAACTGGCACAGGAAAGTTTTTCGGTCTACACTCTGGACAAGGAGTTTAGGACGGTGGATCAATTTGGGAAGCGAGTCTTTTCTTCAGCGACGTTTTCCATACGAGCGCTGAATTATTTGGCACACGTCATACGACTTCAGCGAGACCTAGTCACGGAATTTGCGGTGTTGCCCCCAGAGTCTTTGTCGCCAGAGGACAAGTGGCTGTTCACGGCGAAAATGTCGACTCTAAAATCTGTTTCGAACACGTCCATGCGTCTTCTTTCACATGCCACAGAAGGAACGGCTTTGGTGGCTGGGACCGGCGTAGCTATGAGGCGACACACTTGGCTCAGACTATGTCAATTTGCGGACCCCTTCAAGGCATCATTCACAAATGCTCCCTTGGATGGTTCCTCCCTGTTCGGGAAGACAGTTCGTGACTCCCTGGTCCAGAGCGAGAAGGACGGGAAGACTCTGTCTGCCATCGGAGTCCGCTTCTCTGAAAATCTCAGTTAGTTCATAGTTCATAGGTTAGTACTAAGCTAACTGCCCTTGCGAGCCATTTTAAGCCTAGCCAGTTATCTCTTGTGAGACTCAAACCCTGCACCTTGTGTTTGTAAGGCAAACACCTTAACCATTAGGCCACCCTCCCAACCCCCCTGGGCCTCCCGGGACTCTCAGGACAACTCTTCCCCTAGAGGCAGAGGGGGGCAAGACAGATGCTGCCCCAGAGGCAGAGTGGGGCTGAGGAACTTTGGGTCTAGGGAGACCTTCTCGGACAGACCCAAGCAGCAACTCTGAGGGGTTGCCCAACTGTCCTACTCTGGAGACAGTCGGGGGAAGATTGTCATTGCACCTAACGGCTTGGGAGTCCATTACGATGGACCGTTGGGTGTTCCAAATAATATCCAGAGGCTACTCCATCCCGTTCGTTGCCCCACCCATCCAACCAAAGCACCTCTCTGATGTTCCACCCGGTCAAAGGGAGGCGGCAGGGCAAGAAATTTCAAAGCAGCTTCGCAATCAGGCCATCGAACCGGGCCCCCAGATCAGTACGGATTAGACGTTTACTCCAGGTTCTTTTTAGTGCCAAAAAAGATGGGGGACCTCAGGCCCATATTGGACCTATCAACCCTGAACCTGACTGTAGCCAAGCAGAAATTCCAGATGGTCACCTTGCAGTCCATTCTACCTTACCTCTGAGAATGCGACTGGATGTGCTCGATAAACCTCCAGGACGCTTACTACCATATCAAAATTTGCAGAAGCTCCAGGAGATTCCTTTGCTTCCAGCTGGGAACCAATCATTTCCACTTCAGAGTCCTATCCTTTGGTCTCACCACAGCCGCCAGGGTGTTTACCAAGGTTATGGCAGTCGTAGCGGCCCACCTGAGGCTTCAGGGAATTCAGGTGTTGCCTTACCTAGACGATTGGCTCCTCGCTGCTGCCACCAAGTGTCTACTTTGCATGGCCAGAGACTCCTTCCTGCATCTTGCAGTCAACCTAGAGATTACCGTCAACATCACCAAGTCCCACTTGAACTCGACACAGACCTTGGAATTTATAGGGGCACGGCTGGACACTGTACTATTGCAAGCTTTTCTCACTCTGGACAGGATCCAGAACCTACGGGCTCATCTGTCAGTGATCCTCAGCCCCAGGATGCCAACGGCGAGTGATGTTCTCTGAGCCCTAGGTCCATGGCCGCAGCAATCTCAATCCTTTCCTGTGCATGCCTTCACATGCGGGTGCTTCATTGGACCCTGGCAGTTCAGTGGACTTGGTTAGACCTCCCCATGGACTATCCAGTACGAATCAGCAGAGCCTGCAAGATGTCTCTTCTCTGGTGGCTCCAGTCACCAGAAATCTTGGCAGGTTGTCCCTTCATAACACCCACAGCCCAAGCCACAGTGACCACGAACACCTCCCAGCTTGGGTGGGGGGGCACTATTTGGGGAGGACGGTCCAAGGGACATGGTCTCAGACTGAGACCAGACTGCATATCACTGTTCAGAAGATGAGGGCAGTGCTTTTAGCGTTGCAAGCCTTTCATGCTGTTCTTCCCCCCGGGGACGATTGCAGTTCAGTCAGACAACATGTCTGTTGTCTGGTACATCAACAGACAAGGAGGAACTAGATCTTACCCTCTCTGTCGCGAGGCCATGAGAGTGTGGGAGTAGCTGATTTCCACCAGTCAGTTTCTGATTGCAACACACATCCTGGGACACTCCAACATTTTAGTGGACAGACTGAGTCGGGCTGTTCTACTGCCATACGAGTGGTCAGTAGTGGAAGAGATCTTCCTTGCATGGGGTCAGCCTTCCTGTGATCTCTTTGCATCTCCTTTCAACGGGAAGTGCAGCGAGTTCTTCGCTCTGATCCCCTCACCAGGGGATTCCCCCAGAGATGCTCTCGTCCATGCTTGGCCTCCCAGGTTACTGTATGCTTATCCCCCGTTACCTCTCATTCCGAAGTTTCTTCAGAAAGCTTGCCAACTGAGGTGCAAAGTGATCCTCACTGCCCCCTTCTGACCTCGTCAGGTGTGGCTCCCCTTCCTCTGGTC
>NC_056735.1:1887935495-1887975495 GCF_019279795.1 Protopterus annectens
TGCTTTTTTTTTTTTTTTAGCATCAGGCACCAACAAACTAGAACTGATAGGCAAAGATTTTCTGGTTTGCCTAGATAGAAGTCTCTGAGCAGGTGATCCAAGTGTATTGTCACGGGGTATATTTCTAAGGTTAAGTAAATTCAAAAAGATATCAGTATTGTCATGCTTTGACCTCTCTAGTAACTGCTCTGCATTCTGTACAGCATGTTCAGCAAGGCCATTTGACGGTGGGTATTCAGGACTACTTGTAACATGGATAAAGTCCCACTCTTTTGCAAATCTGTAAAGCAGTTGACTGATAAACTGAGTACCGTTGTCAGAAATAACTTTGTGTGGACTACCATGGACTGAGAAATGACATTTCATCATAGTAATAACAGCACTGGATGTTAGGTTAGGTAGCAAATCGATTTCAAACCAGTTCAGATAAGTGTCTGCCAACACTAAGTAATGCTGATTGTTCCACTCAAATATGTCAGTGGCTACTGTTGACCAAGGTAGTTCAAGAATTTGGCTTAGCTGCAGTTGCTTTGTTTGCAAATGTGGTTTAGTACTGTTGCATACTGAACAAGAAGAAAGCACTTTATCAATGTCTTTTGATAGAGAAGGCCAAAATGCTAGTCCTGTTACCCTTCTTTTGGTAGAATTGGAACCTGGGTGGCCACAATTCAAAATCTGAATGTATTCATGTTGTAAGGAAGTAGGAACAATAACTTTGTGACCTTTGAAAATGATAGCATCTTTCATCAGTATCTCATCTCTGTATGGAAAGTACGGTGGCACTTCTGGAGATAAACAGGATTGCTTTGATGGCCTTCCAGTATTGATGAAGTGGTTGAGCTTTTGCAAAATAGGATCAGTCTTTGTAGGATCTCTCAGCTCATCAAGTCTCATGGTAGAAAAATTATGCACTTCCATGACATAAGTCAGAATTCTCTGAGTCAAGCTGTTCTGAGGTATTTCTAGGTGATCTGGATAAGGTATCAGCCAGATAAAGAAGTTTGCCTTTTATATACACCATTTTGAAATTGTACTTTTGTAATTTAAGCATCATTCTTTGTACTCTTGCTGGAGCTGAATGCATAGGCTTCCTTAAAATAGTGACTAGAGGTTGATGATCAGTTTTGATTTGGATAGCTCGTCAATAGTTATAATTATCGAACTTCAAATATGCAAATACAGTTGCCCACAGTTGCCAAAAGTTCCTTCTCAAATTGAGCATACTGCATCTCAGTTTGGGTAACAGGTCTGCCCTCTTCAAGGATAACTGCATCAAGACCGAACTTTGAAGCATCACAGAAAAGAACTGCTGGTTTGTGGACATCATAGTATATCAATGTAGGCGGGTTGGCAGTTTGCTGTTTGAGGTTATCAAATGCCCTCTGGTGTTTTTCTAACCATGAACAGACAATATTTTTCCATGTCAGCTCTCTCAAAGGCCCTGATAACTCACTAAGGTCAGGGATAAATTTGCCCAAATAGTTAACCATACCAAAAAAAAAATGCTATAAAGCTTGGACATTGTCTGGGGCTGGCATCTCAAGAATGGCTGCTTGTTTAGAAGGGTCTGGTCGTAAGCCTTTACTGGTAAATAAATGACCTACATAAGTAACTTCTGGTAATCTGAATTTACACTTCAGAGGATTAAGCTTCAAGTTCACTTTACGTGCTCTGTCCAAAGCTTTCCAGAGGTTTCTGTCATGCTCTGTTTCACCATTACCTACAATCAGTAATAGCACACTGATAGCCCAGATAAATTTGCCCCATTGCATGCTAAAAGACTTCACTGGCAGAATTTATTCAAAAAGGCATCCTGAGGAATCTATATCTACCAAATGGTGTGCTGAATATAGTCAGTAGTGAAGATTTGTGATCAAGCATTACTTGCCAAAATGAGCACTTTGCATCTGAGGCAGAAATACAGTGGCATTTGGCATGAGGGCTGCAGTCTCCTCAACTGTACGCATAGGATAATGAGGTCTCTTTAATGCCTTGTTCAAGTCTCTTAGGTCAATGCATATTCTGAATTTTTCTTATGAGCAGCTGCCATGGAAGACACCCACTTAGTTGGTTCTGTGACTGGACAAATCATACCTTGCTGCACCATCTTGTCTAATTGGACCTTGACATCATCCTGCATAGCTATTAGAACTCTCCTTGCTGGTCTGACCACTGGACTGACCACTAGGTCTACTTTCATGGAGTACATAACTGGAAGTTTGCCTAACCTGTCGTTGAAAACATCAGCATACTCTGAGAAAATAGCACCAGTAAAGCTGGAACTGGGACATGTGCTTATGGGATGTACTTCTTTGGTAAAAAAAAGCAGTTTCATTCTTAAATTGTCTCTGAGACCGAATAATGATTGCACAGGTCTTCGGACTACATAAAATTGCAAGCTGTAACTGTTCCCAGCCGAATAGCATGAAAGCACTACTGAGCCTTTGGTTTGAATCTCTTCACCATCATAAGCAACAAACTTTGCACATTTGGCCAAACTTAAGTTGCTCACTGGCTCTCACTCTAGCAAATGTTTCTACTGACATTACATTACACTTTGAATCAGAGTCTGTTTTGAACTCTGTGGGTTTACAGTTGATCAGGATAGTACAAAATACTTTGATGTTAAGTTGTCAATCTCGCCTTCATTCTTGCTGGATGGGTTCGGAGCCCATCTTCGGCTCCGACTCGGCACTTGCTTTAGCTTGAGAACTCCTTTTACCAGCTCGAGGCAACCCTATATCCCATGATGCAAGGCGGAACTACCTCAGATCTCATTTGCCGCTTAGCGAAAGAGGTCTCCTTTGCCAGCTGAGGTAAGTTGATATTGTCAAAAAAGCTTAGTCAGGGATTTATTTCTCCCTTATTCCCCTTTTTATAGTGTGTAGTGTTTCTACAGCCCACCCTATTTCCCTTATAGTTAAAAAGTTTTAAATTCTTTTTATAATTGTAAAAGAGTTTTAAGTTAGGCCTAGACCCCATTGCTTAATCCCTACCTGTGTGTCTGTGTGTTGGGGGATTAATTGTGTGATTGTTGGGGTGTGTGTGACTTTCTTCCTCTAGGACTATGTCTAAGGAAGGCAAGGTCTCAGGCTTCAAGAAGTGTGACTCGTGCTGTCAGAAAATGTCTCTGACAGGCGGTCACACTTCTTGTGTTTACTGCCTGGGGCCTTTGCACCTGCAGGACTCCTGTGCTTTGTGTCACTCTTTTAGCCAGAGAGTCCTGCAGGAAAGGAGGAATAAATTGATCCTCCGTGGCTTACTTAAGCCAGAAGGTTCTCCCTCTAAAACAGGGTCCAGTAAACCTTCTAAGCCTCCAAAGGTTCAGGCTACAGTATCTAAGCCTCCTCCGGTGGCTCCGGCTCCGTCGGAGCCGAGATCGGCTCCGGCTGGAGCCGATCTTTCTGCTTCTAAGGTAGTGGGTTCGGCACCGATTGGTTCCGACACCCGATCTACTGTGGTCTTGTCGGCTCCGGCTGGAGCCGACACCTTATCCAGCATCGGAGCCGAGAAACCTTCGGCTCCATCTGGAATTCAGGGGACTTCGGCTCCGATGACTTCATCCCGAAAGAGATCTCGGTCCCCTTCGTTGGAGAGTATCCACTCGGCTCCGGGGTCTCCTCTTTTGTCGGAGCGGAGCCATCGGAGCCGATCTTCGAGATCTTCCAAGCTGTCTGACCACGACTTAGAGAGGGTGGTAAGCAGGCTGTTAAAGTCGCAGGCACTGGCCCAAATGCTCCATAGCCTGTCTCAGCAGACTTCGGCTATTGCTTCACCCCTTGAACTTCCTCCTCCGACTCCCCACCAGAGTTCAGAGCCGGAGCTTCTCGGGACAGCGACTGTTTCGGCGCCGGAGCCGATACATCCTTCGGCTCCGTCGTCTTCGGCTCCGATCTCCTCCTTGAGACCTTCCTTGGAGGGATCCGGTCGTCGAGTTTCCCTGGTCGGCTCCGAGGGGGCTAGTGGCATCGGACCCTTGTCCGACCCCGCTCTCCCTCTCGGGGCTTCGGCTTTGGTAAGCTCGGCACCGACATCGACCTCGGAGCCTTCCCTCTCAGTGGAGCCGGGAATTCCTGTGTCCTCGGAACGGGGATATTCCGGTCTCCCGGGGAGGGGAGCCTTTGAGGTGATGAGGAGTGTCCTGGCTCCTGAGCCAGGTCAACGGTCCATCCCTCTAGCTCCTCCCTCTTCGGTGCCTGTAGACACCTCTTGCCAGCCTCTTGCTCTCAGGCCCAGGGATCCATCGCCCCAGGTTTCCCCATTGGGAATTTCCTCCTCTTCGAAGTTTCTCCTGATCCTGCAGGTGAACCCCCTCGGAAGAGGACGTGTAAGAGGAAACACACAGACTCCTGAGTCTACTACATCTGATACCGACTTAGATGAGTCGGAGGGTTCCCCACGATCCCCTCTGAGGATGTCTCCTTTTCAGACATCCTTGAGCTCCTCAAACAGAGGGGGAATTGGCCATCCATTGATCCCTCCGAGGATGAGTCGGTATACCTGGAGGCCTTTGGATCCCGACCCTCCACCTCCTGGGTGTCTCCGCCTTTCGACCCACTTATGCAGGTAGTGGCTCGGAAGGCGTGGGCAGCTCCAGATTCTGTGGAACCTGTCCCCAGGAGACCATCCAAGTTTATTACGCCCCTACGGACAAACAGTTTCTTTCCAAGGGCGTCTCTGTGGATGCTATGGTGGTGGTGGCGGCCACTAAGAAGGAACTTGCGGATCCTTCAGTACCTGTCCATCCTCCTAACAAGGATTCTAGGACCATGGACAGGTATGGAAAGCGGATGTTTTCTTCAGCGACCTTTGGTATGCGTTCGCTGAACTACCTTTGTCACTTCACCAGGCTTCAAAGAGATATTCTCAAGGAACTAGGTGAAGTGGTCCAGGATCCTTCTGCTGCTGGGGCTCAAGAAAAGATTGCCTCACAGCTAGAAATCCTGAATTCCTTATCCAACTCCTCCATGCGGCTCATATCCTATGCAGCCGATGGAGCGAGCAGGGCCGCAGGCACAGGAGTGGCTCTTAGACATCAAGCCTGGATGCGGCTTTGTAATTTTGTGGACCCCTTTAAGGCGTCCTTCACCAATACCCCCTTTGATGGTTCGGCTTTGTTCGGACCTCAGGTGAAGGATACCTTGACCAGGTGTGAGCAGGACGGTAAAACTCTTTCTGCCGTTGGAGTCCATTTTTCCACCCCTTCTAGACCATATCCCAAGGGTCAGAAGGGAGGGAAGATGTGGTTCCACAAAGCTCAAGGAGCTACACCGGACACACGTGGTCAGTTTACCCCCAGAGGCAGAGGGGGTAACAATAATAGACACCACCCTAGAGGCAGGGGGGGTCCTCAGAACCAGGGCAACAGGGAGTCTCTTCCTGAGAAGCCCTTTCAGCACCCCTGAGGTGTTGCCCGACTGTCCACCCTTGGAGGCAGTCGGGGGAAGGATTTTGCTGTACCCAGTAGCCTGGCATTCCCTCTCACAAGATATGTGGGTACAGTCGATCATATCCGAGGGTTACAAAATCCCCTTGAAGGTATCCCGTACCTCAAAAATCCCTTCCAGACATCTCACCCGGTCAAAGGGATTTGGCAGAACAGGAGGTTTCAAAGCTCCTAGGAAAAAGAGCCGTCCAGACTGTTCCGGCAGACCAAGTAGGATCCGGCGTCTACTGAGATTCTTTTGGTCCCCAAAAGGACGGGAGATTGAGACCAATATTAGACCTGAGCAGTCTAAACAGATTTGTCAAGAAGGCAAGATTCCGGATGGTCACGCTTCAGTCCATTCTGCCCTTTCTGGGCAAGGACAACTGGATGTGCTCTATAGACCTTCAGGACGCGTACTATCACATAAAGATTCACAGGCGCTCCAGAAGGTTTCTCCGCTTTCGGCTAGGGACCAGTCATTACCAATTCAGAGCCCTGCCCTTTGGCCTCACTTCAGCCCCAGAGTGTTTACCAAATGCATGGCAGTGGTCACAGCTCATCTGAGACGTCAAGGATTCCAGGTGTTTCCTTATTTGGATGACTGGCTCCTCTCTGCCACCACCAGGTGTCAGCTTCTTCAGACCAGAGACTACACTCTGCAGCTTTGCAGGAGTTTGGGAATTTCAGTAAATTTCAAAAAATCTTCTCTGCGGCCTTGCCAATCTATCACCTTTATAGGCGCAGAATTAAACACCGTCAAAATGTTAGCCAGACTAACAGATCAAAGAATTCTGGACATCCAAAAATTCATTCGGATTCTATTGCAGAGCAGCAAGGTCAAAGCCAGATTGATACTAAAGGTTCTAGGTCTTATGGCTGCGGCCATTGTTCTTCTACCACTGGCTCGCTTCCACATGCGTCTTCTGCAGTGGATGTTATTCACTCAGTGGTCATACCACAGTCTTCCGATGAGGCACGAAATCTTAGTCACACAATCGTGCAGAACTCATCTGAACTGGTGGATATCTTCCCCTCTTCTTTATCAGGGCCGACCCTTTGTTCTCCCTCCTCCAGTTGCCACAGTTACTACGGATGCCTCTCTGATCGGGTGGGGGGGGCATTATCAGGGCAGGATGGTCCACGGGACGTGGCAACCCATAGAATACCATCTGCACATCAATGTCCTGGAGATGAGAGCGGTGCTTTTAACGTTGCAAGCCCTCAACGACTTTCTTCCCACGGGGACTATTGCAGTACAAACGGACAACATGTCCGTGGTCTGGTACATCAACAAGCAGGGCGGGACCAGGTCCTATCCGTTGTGTCGAGAAGCTCTCAGACTTTGGCAATGGGCAATCTCCTCTCATCGGTTTCTGATAGCAACGCACATCCCGGCAGGTCCAACCTCTTGGCGGACAGGCTGAGCAGATCCATTCTGATGCCTCACGAGTGGTCTCTCAATCAATCTGTAGTGGATCAGATTTTTCTGAAGTGGGGCACACCTTGTTGCGATCTTTTTGCTACACCTCAAAACAACAAGTGCCCCGATTTTTTCACCCTCTTTCCCCTACCAGGCCAACCCCTGAGAGACTCTCTAACCCAGGATTGGCCCCGGGGACTTCTGTACGCTTTTCCTCCCTTTCCCTTGATTCCACAAGTCATTCAGAAAGCCACCGTTTTGAGGGCCAAGTTGATTCTCATTGCCCCTTACTGGCCTCAACAAATTTGGTTTCCGTCTCTGCATCGTCACCTCCTGGTGCAGCCCTGGCATCTGGACCCAGTTCCGGATCTCTTGATCCACCAGTCGGGTCAGCAGCACCGGGCCATTCATTCTCTCAACCTCACTGCTTGGTTGCTCCACTTCCTTCCCTAGCCAGGCTTCCGATGATCTCTGATTCAGTCAGAGACATCTTAGTGTCTTCTTTAAAGTCGTCCACCAGAACTGTTTATGCTAGCAAGTGGCGACGTTTTTCTATTTGGGCAAATTCCAGGAATATTGATCCCTTTACTGCTCCTGTGCATTCTGTTTTAGATTTCCTGGCTGAAGTTTTTCAGTCAGGATCTTCTTCATCAACAGTTAAAGTTCAACTGGCTGCTATTTCCAAGTATCATGTTGGCTTGCATGATAATAACATAATGTCTCATAGATTATGCAAGGCCTTTCTGAGAGGAGTTTTTCTCCTAAAGCCGCCGATAAAGCATCCTCCTCCGCAATGGGATCTAAATTTAATGTTGGCATCCTTGATGTTACCTCCCTTCGAACCATCTGCTTCATGTTCTTTGAAATTATTGACCTGGAAAACTATATTCTTACTGGCTGTCACTTCAGCAAGAAGGGTTTCCGAGATTCAAGCTCTCTGCATCCGTTCCCCTTACTTGGTTTTTCATAAGGACAGGGTATCCTTAAGAACAAACCCGTCCTTTCTCCCCAAAGTTGTGTCTCAAACCAATATTAATCAATCCATAGATCTACCAGTCTTTTTCCCAAACTATTCTGACAGAGCTGAACAAAAGCTTCATTTTTTGGATGTCCATCGTCAGCTCAGGTACTATTTGCATAGAACGAAACAATTCAGGAAATCGGACCAATTATTTGTCTCCTATGCAGAAAACAGGATAGGTCTTCCAGTTTCTAAAGTGACCTTATCCAGATGGTTGTCTTCCACCATTTCCTATGTGTACTCTCTCAGAGGCAAGCAACTACCTTCTAAACCGAAAGCACACTCAACCAGGAGTCTATCCACTTCTGCAGCCTTTCAGGATAGACTACCCATCGATACCATTTGTGCAGCAGCTACTTGGGCCACTCCTCATACCTTTGTCTCTCATTACAAGTTAGACTTGGCCTCCAGAGACAGGGCCAGTTTTGGTTCCACAGTTCTCAAGAGTCTGTTCCATTGAGCCACCCGGGATACAGGTGCTAGGGACGCGGTCCCATCCAGCAAGAATGAAGGCGAGATTGACAACTTAACATTTAGAAGTTATGTACCTACCATAACGTTCCATGTTAGTTGTCTTCTCGCCTTCTTTCTTGCGTCCCTCCCTCCTTCCCCCTGGCCTGGACAGATCTTGAAGAGTTCCTATCAGGTTGTTTCCTCCTGAGCCTTCATTTGAGGACTCTTATTATGAGCTTGGGTTTCCTAATTATGTTAGGTTAGTCCTTAGCAGGGTAGGTTAGCTACCAAACGAGATCTGAGGTAGTTCCGCCTTGCATCATGGGATATAGGGTTGCCTCGAGCTGGTAAAAGGAGTTCTCAAGCTAAAGCAAGTGCCGAGTCAGAGCCGAGGATCGGCTCCGAACCCATCCAGCAAGAAAGAAGGCGAGAGAAGACAACTAACATGGAACGTTATGGTAGGTACATAACTTCTAATTCTTTGTCAACAAATCTACTGCATTAACCTTTTCACCGACCACTGATACACTATCATATATAGAAGGTAGGGTTGCAGCTTTCTGTATGATCAACTTGCTTGTTTCAGTGCCCTTTCTTAATAACTGAATGAGGCTTGCTTGATTTACAAAACTTTTGAAAGTGGTGCCATTTTTTACACTTGTTGCATTGCTGACCAAATGCTAAGCACATTTCTCTTGTAGACTCATGACTGTGACCACAATTACGGCAGTTACCATTAAGACTTGACTTGGGTTTTGCTGACTCACCTTTATACTGCACTGAGCATGTCCGTTTTACTGAGCTAGTCTTGGAAGTTCTAAAAGTTACGGGTCCTCCCAGGGGAGCCTGCAGGGGGTTGCAGCTGCCATGTGCTTAGGCCTGCTTCTGCTTGCCACGTGCTGCATGCTGTCTACGTTTGCTCTAGAGGCTACTGAAACCATGCTCTTATCACTTGCAAGCATACTGGTGTGCCGTTTTGTCAGCTCATGGATTTGACAAATCTCTATGGCTTTGCTCAACGTTAAATCACTGTCATGAAGCAAAGTCTTTCTCACTGCAGCATTATTAACACCACACACGCCTGTCCTTTATTAACTCATCTTTCAAGTCACCAAGTCTGCACATTTTAGCCTTGAGAAATAACGCTGTGATATATGCTGCAAAAGTTTCACCCAGCTTTTGGTCTCTTGTATAAAATAAGTGCCTCTCTAATGTAACATTTGTCTGGGGGTTGCACATTTCTCTAAATTTACATTTCAAGCACTCAGGGTCCTCCCTTGATTCAGCCAGTACCAGAGTATGGAGGTTTTCCCTCTGTCATACATATACTGCTGGTGCATGCACAAATGAATGCTCTCTTTCAATAGCTTCTGACCCCAGCTAACTTAAGCAGAATGAATGCCTTGGTATGTGCATCTGTGCCAGAAAAAGCTACTTGTATGAAAATATCATATTCCTGCTCAGATACTCTCCAATTCTCTGCAATATTATGGTCAAACACAAATGGACTGGATCTGCGAAATGCCTTTGCCACATCAACATACAGTAGTAAAGGTGCTTGGAATTATGTACAAATATACACACACACACACACACACATATATATATATATATATATATATATATATATATATATATGCCAGAATTTGTAATTATGCCCAATAGCACAACAGACTTTGAAATAACTGCACTTTGCCAAATACGTCTCCATAGCACAAGAACACTTTAAAATCACTGTACTTTGCAAAACCACTCCTTATCAGTGTAAGAAATACTTTGAAAGGACTGTACTTTGCGAATAAACTGTACACAGCAGAAGCTCAGAGTAATAAACACTTCAAATTGAATGCACTTTGTAAGTAAATTGTACACAACTGTACTTTGCAATTGCAAAATAACTCTGTAAAGTGTAAGAAACACTTTGAAATGGCGGCACTCTGTGAATAAATGTACACAGTACAATAAACTGTTTGAAATGGCTGAACTTTGACTGCACTTTGCAATATAACTACTTTGCACCCTGCAAACTCTTTGAAATAATTACACCATAATAAACCACTCACTCTGCAAACACTTTGCAAAGTCTGAGATACTTCAAACACCTGTAGTTATGCTTTGAATGGCTTCGGTCAAAAAAATAGTAGTTTGTGCCCAAACATGGTCCTTTACTAAAAAAACATGCAGTCACTTTGCTTTTTAATCTTATTTTACCCTTTTATTGTACTCGTTATGCCCTTTTAATCTCTTATCATGCTCATTATACTTTTCTTGTGCCCATTTTACTTTAAGCATGCTTATTATGCGAACCGAATGTAATTCTGAGCCCCACATGAATATTTCTGCTAGTTTTATCAAATATCATGGTTTTGAACATTTTATTTAATTAATAATGCATTTTGTGCCTTTTGTTTGATTACTAATACGTTTTTGTGCTACTTGTTTGATTAATAATGCGTTTTGTGCCTTACAAGTGCTCCATTTCATTTTCTTTGCCAAATAAATAATTTGTGCAAGTTTTGGTTACGTTAAAGTCATTTCTGGCCCTTTTTGTTTGTTTGAACTCTTGTTTCAGTCAACCAGCTCAATCTACCTTCACCTTCAACTCTGCACCTCATGGCTTGAACACGTTGCTCTCTTAATCCCAGTTCTGACACCATGTCACTCCTCCGGTCAGGATAATACAGACAAGCGGTTGTGAGTTCAGTTCAACCAGCTTTATTACACACAGACACATCAGGAATGAGGCCTTGTAACTTAAATTTAAATAAACTTCTAAATAGACTGACTACCCACTCATAAATGTTAACACTCTGGCTGTTCTCTGCCTGCACGTGCTCACTATTTATATTCATGTGCCTACATCTGGAAATGCTTCTTGAAGGTGTATACACACACTCTGTTCTACAGTTGGAATTTGTAGATTTAATTTAAATTCTAGAAGACATCCTGTCAATGCCCTTAGTTAATTCTAAGTCCAAAAATATGACAGAATTATGGTCACATTTGAAAGAGAATTCCAAGAAAGTGTTTGTGTCCCTTAAATATGATAAAATTGTTGTAACAACTCCAGAGGGCCATTATAAATAAAAACCACATCATCCAAAAACCTGTCATAACTCCGTAAACACTTGTTGTATTCACTGTTGTACACAAGTTTGTACCCATTGACTCAAAATTATATTAGTAAATGATGGGGCACATGCTGCCCCCATGGCATCCCTACCCGGTTGTTTAAAATATTCTCATTCAGATACAAAGTAGTTATTGTGTAAAACCAGTTCCATAAGTAAACAAATGTTATTGATTTTCTGTGTTGAAAATTGCATTTGAGTGACCACTAACACTCTGAACCAGTCCAACTCCAATTCCTGGGGTAGCACAGTAAACAAGTCTTTAATGTCACCTGTTATAAAATCATCACTGGGTCCCACAGAGACGTTACTTAAATTGGCCAAGAATTCCCAGGAATCTTTTATTATTCCAGAATGCTTATCCACAAATGTTTTTAACTTCTCATCAATAAAAATGGCTAAAGGTTGCATGATGGATCCTTTTTGCAGAAATAATGGATCCTTTTTGCAGAAATAATAGGTTACATATGGGGGATCCATGACAATTTTATGTATTTTAGGAATTCCCAAAATAATTGGAATTCATATTTTCTTCACCATTAAAAAGTTGAAACTTTGTTGTAATTGGTCTATGCAAATGATACACCTTGTTCAATGAGGTGACAACATAAACTTCCATCATTCATGATGAGGGAAAAATACAAGAGGCATAATCCAAACTGTTCATAATTACAATGCCCCCATCCAGTTTCATCACACAGATATCCTTGATGGCAGTTATTTCCTTAAGTATTTGTCTCTCTCTTTTTGTCAAATTTGAGACATATGAACCAGAATCCTCAAAAGCCAAATGATAGATATATTTTTATAAATCCTTTCAAAACCATCCAAATTCAGATTTAAAGGGGGTTCCACAATTTCTTCAGGATGTTTCACCAATATCCAGTCTTATCATTAGACCCAGATTTAATTTTTCTCAAGAACAACTTTAATTTGGTTATGGTGTCCACATAGTTTTACTTCCTTAGGGAAATGAAAGAAAAGCCTTTCCAAAAAATGTCCTTATATGTGTTCCTTTTCACAACATCATTACAGTTGTATATTTGAAATGTGTTGCCCCTAATGTTGAGAAACTGGTTTTCGTGCATAACTGTTTTTGGTGTCTGCTACTCCTCCTCTTGTTTCTGTATGTCTTCCCAGGGACAAAGCTATTATGATTATTGTTGTACTAACCTCTGTTTTTAATCCAGTTGGCTATCTGCTCTGCTCACATTAAGGGCAGTTCTGATAAAAAAAAATCAGTTTCAAGGTTGTTTACATCACTGTTTCTCTAGTCTACATCATCATCTAAATTTGCTGATACATCTTTCAATGTTAAACCTGGCCCATAATATACTTTCTTAATAAAGTAAACTATTAGTTAACTGGACCCATGGGGCTTGGTAGATGCCGGATAACTGTAGTTTCTGGTTGCTTGAGAGTTACTATTATAATAGGCCTGACTAATACTGTACCCTATACTATTTGTTTGGTTTGACTTGTTCTCAGGTTGGGGAGAGACGGAATTTATTCCTATCTTCCTTTTTAAAACTAAGTAATGTCTTTCGGCTTTTCCTGATTAGGGGTCGCCACAGCGGAACTCCAGTCTGCCAATGATTGGCAGTGGATTTTTACAGTGCCGAGTTGCCAGCCCGATGCCCAACCTTCAAAGAAGGTACACCCATTCACGCACCTACCTGCATGTCTTTAAACATCACTTGACCGCAGGGAGGACATGCAGACTCCACACAGAAGGCCCTCCAGACAAGAATCGAACGGGAGACCCTCTTGCTGTGAGGCGACAATGCTAACCGCTGCACCCCACGGCCTACCTCTTCCTTTTTAAAACTAATACTCTAAAAACATAAGGTATGTTTCTATGGGGGGGGGAGGGGGGACAGAAAGTGAAACTCATGAAAATTGTACTTTATTTTTTTTATTTTTTATTTTTTATTTTTTTTTGCCAGTTGCTTGAGAGTACCGGTTGCTTGAATTCCGGTTAACCGAGAGTTTACTATTACCTAATCATTGCTGTCTCTGTTATATTTCTTTTCCTTCCAAAACCCTTATCATATTAACATATTTGGACATTTTGTCAGACAGCCCTATAGTCATCCTTCATACTCTCAAACAGTAAATTCCTCTTAATTTTTGCATCAAGCCTTTTAATTTCAATTGTCAACTTTTGCAGTGCTGTTTCATTGTGATTAATAAATAACCGCAAATATTCCATGACACTTTAAAAAAAAAGTTCCTGAAAAAATACAGAATCTTGTGTAATGCCATTGGGGAACTTATGAAATCAGAACCCCTTTGGCATCATTTCTTGCCTGACGCTGGCAAGAAAAATAAGTTGTCAAACTGCAAATTCTTGAGCTTAATTAATTTCTTGCCCATTGTCTCTATTTGCTGCTTTAGTGTCCCTTTACAATTCTGTTTAAAATATATTGTTGCTGGTTTCTTCTGGTGATACCAAAAGGCTCTAGTTTCATCAACCGCAACTCCAAGCCATCAGTGTTGTTACTTGCTTCAGATAAATTGGCAACTTGTCACATGTTGTTCCCAGTAATGCCAGTGCCACTGGGGTCAATGTAATGTTGGGTGCTTGTTCCCCAATAGCACCATTCATAACAGTACATCCACTACAAAGACAATTGCAACATTTGAATGAAAAACATCACCATACCAGTGTGAATGTTAATCTTGGTGAATCCTTCTTCTGTTGACCGCAAAGAACAGGCAGGAGTATTCCCATCAGTCCTCATGAACAAATCCTGTGAGTTGGATCAACCATCAAAAAACATAATTAAACCAGAAACCAAAATACAAAAAGGAAATTGATTGTAAAAGTGGTGTATAGCGCTGACAACAACCAATAACAAAACAAAATTAACCAACAATCACCGATACTCCACCAATATTGTTTCTTTAGTAGATAGCTCTTTCATTTATTCACTTGTGATTAACTTTATCAGATAAAACACATCCATAAAAGTGAATTTAAATGCTAAAAACTTCCTATTCATGTGAACAAACCTAGCCAATGTCATGTAAGTTTATTATGTTGCTTCCTCAGGATGGGTGCTAGGGAAATGGAGTAATTTAAGCCTGGTGCTATATCACTATCCAGCAGTACTTGCCAGTTCGTTTCCCTGTAAAGAAATTCTATTTCACCACCCTCTCAGATCATTAATTAATTTATTTATTTATTTATAATTTCTTTACCAGGAGAGTCCAACTGGGACAGAGCCCATTTTCAGCAGAGACCTGGGTAGAAATGCTCCAGATACCATGCCTTTAGAATGTGGGAGGAAACCTATGCAAACGCAGGGAGGAGATGCACACTCTGCACAGAAGTCACCACAGCCAAGAACTGAACCAGAGAACCTCTTGCTGTGAGGCAACAATGCTAACTGCTGCACCAGTGCATCAGAATTTGTCAATTTTTCTAAAACAAAAAAAAAAAAGAAAATATTTTAAAATTTTCACAAACCATGGAATGCTTGAAAAGGGCATTTCTCATATCCTTGTTTTTTGTACTATCGCAGTAGTCTTGTATCATCTTAGATAATTTATGCTAGGTTTTTCCCACATAAAAACTGGGGCAAGAAATGTTTGTTGCTAAATAAGCAACATTGCAGCAATTGGAATTAGCCTAGGAACTTTTTAAACCACAACATTAGGTCCATCATGAGTGTACTGACAAGATCAACAAAAAGACATGCTTAACCATGACAGCATTATTCTGTTTGACCAAGAGTTTGTATTTCAGTTGTGAGTCAATGTTGTTTCTTGACTTAACTATGAAATTGAGATTTTTTTTGTTGGCTGTCTCTGGACAAAATTCCAAAAGTAATGTCCAGTTCTTGTCCATGTTGTGATGCAAATCATGGAACTCAGGGGAATAGTGTAATCCCAATGCCTTGGGAACAGAAGTCCATGCCCTTACTGCATAACATTCCCAGCTGACTGCAGAACAGTAGCAAACTTGAAATCCTTGTTCCTTGTAACATATTCCCAGATGTCCTCCAACAGCACACTAGTATAGCCCCTGGCAAGAGATTTATCCATAAGTATATGGCGTTCTTTTGTATAAATTATCTCACTGGATATTAATCTGGAAACCCATGTAAACTGTCCTTTCACAATGCCAGGTTTCTGTCCATAATCATGTGCACTCTTGAAATGTACAAACTGGTTGGAATACGTGAGTTTCCTAAAATTCTACAAGGCATCCCAATGCCCTTAGACAATTAGACAACCAAAAATATGTCAGAATAATGGTCACAACCGGGGTATAATAATTTTGTTTATTATTGATACTTTCCTCTTCAGGAAAAGTTATTTTAAAGTTAGGAGTTTATGTTTTAAAAAACAAGTAATCTCCGTTGTATCCCCGAAGTCTCAAAACAGCCCACTAAAGTGTAGTGGGTCTAAAACAAAACAGTGTAAGAAACTTCTCTGTGTGGAAGATTTTCAGTACATATATTTCTAGTTAATCACTGTATATAATCAGATCAGACAATAGTAGTAGAAGTAGTGAATGTAAACTCGTCAAGTCAAAAAGTAATAATAGAAAATATATAATTCTACAGCGTTACTAAGTATTCGAAAGTAATCCAAGCAAGGCAGGCAGTCTGTTTCCAGCCGAAAATCCTTTATTAAGTACACAGACAAGCGATCCAAGTAAAACAAAAATAGAGTAATAATTTCCTCACAAGCTTTCTAAATATGTATATACTTTTTATCAGGCATGGGAGTGGTTTATTGTGCTGTAAAACAAAGTGTTTTTGGTACACATGTTAAATTCACATAGACATGGATGATCTTGAAGGAGACATCCCGAATATTCTGGAGAAACATGAACTTATGTGGCAATTAAAGCTAAACTCTTTTAGAAAGCCTGGACTAAACTACTACTGTTCAATTAAAAGTGCACTGGAACTTAGAAAATTGCCACATTGTTTACATGACTAATTGTATTTTATTTTATTTTTTTCTACAAATTGGTTTTAAATACCATTTTAAATCATTTGAAATTTAAGTGTATATTTTGTTTCCATCATCATACATATATATATATATATATATATATATATATATTTTTTTTTTTTTCAACTGTATTCAAAATGATGGTAATAACAATACTAACTAATTATACAATTGTATAGGTTTTTAGGGTTCATGTACACAGACCTGAAGAAGTCTAGAAGGACGAAAGCAATCTTTGTTAACAATAGGTTATGAAAATAGAAACTGATTTTTACATGCAAAATCTATATGTATATATTTATATATAATTTTTGATACAAAATGAACTAAGGTTTATATATTTCCAGCCATGTAGTATATTGCCTTGTATATAAAATCACAGACTTAATAATCTACTTAATAATTTGGTTAAATAAGATGTACCATTAAAGTACATTAGGGCTATATATTATTATGACAGCTACTATGTAGGGCAGGACCAGCTCGAATGTCACACTGATGGGGGAAGGGATGTGAATTTAACATGTGTACCAATAACACTTTGTTTTGCAGCACAATAAACCACTCCCATGCCTGATAAAAAATATATATATATTTAGAAAGCTTGTGAGGAAATTATTATTCTATTTTTGTTTTACTTGGATCGCTTGTCTGTGTACTTAATAACGGATTTCCGACTGGAAACAGACTGCCTGCCTTGCTGGGATTACTTTCGAATACTTAGTAATGCTGTAGAATTATATATTTTCTATTATTACTTTTTGACTTGATGAGTTTACGTTCGCTACTTCTACTACTATTGTCTGATCTGATTATATACAGTGATTAACTAGGAGTTTATGTTTTAACAGATTGTCACAAGATTACAATGTACTTTTAAATTGGAGTGCACTTTTTTTCCTGTCAGTTTAAAAGTTGTTTAAAGGAACTGAAAACCATTTTTTCTATAGAGAGCTTGCGGGGTTTTATTTCTAGTTTGTGGGGCTGGCAAAGTGTTTAAAAGCATTTTTGCTGTGTTTGTGAAAAAAAGTGACTTTTAAAAAGTTTTTGTTTTTGCCAGTGTTTACTGCTTGTTTTCCCTGAGAAAGAGGCACCATTTTTGTCTTGACCATGGATCAGTCTATTGGTCTTATGGTTGGTCCTTCTTCCAGCCATAAAAAGAAAAAGTTAAGCAAACAGCTGTTGCCATCACAGCAGGCTAGCAGTTTGCCCAGCTACAGGTGGGTGACTCTGCTGCGGCCATTAGTTGTACCTCATGCCACTCATCTTTCTTTTACCTCAGATCCCTGTGGTGTAGCACCTACAGCCACTATGGACTGGGACTTAGCTGCAGGTGATGAGGTAACCTTAGTGGGCAAGGGAAAGCTACTGATCCAGCAACTATATAGCTTTAGTTAACCTTTCTGCTGATAAACATTTAGTTAATTCAACCCTTCTGTTTCTGATAAGGATGGGAAGATTATTTATAATTATAGGAAAAGAGTGTATGCTTGTGCAACTTTGATTTTCATAATTTTGCGTGTAGTTTATTCTCATGAGGAAACTCTGCTTTAAATAATTAAATTTTTCCTATTGTTTAAGTCACTACTCATTATATACAGTATGAGTATGACTATGTTAATGATTCTTCGAGGGCTATGGCCACTGGTATTGTTTTATTGAGGTTTGCATTATTGTGTCCTCAGAACCTTCCAGATGATGCTAAAAATGAAATTTTAAATTCTCCTTTTGATAGAGGTTTAGTTTTTGGGCCCTGTGCTGCACAAGTGATTAAAATGTGATGAAAGGGGTAAACTAATTCAGAGAATCTCTACAAATTTTCAACCCTTCTTTTTCAAACTTTTTAAGGGATTCCCTAACTCCTCATCTAATTTTGGTAAGAAACAAAATAAACAGCCTCAGTAAAATGCAGATAAACAGACTTTTATGAAGAAATAGCAAGGGGGTTCCAAGAAGAATTCTGGAAATGCCAAAAACCAAGAACAGTCCAATAAGTCAAAATGACTACTTAAGAGGCTTTGTTCTCCCCCTACTACCCTGGCACCCCCTTTTTCTTCCAGAAAGTCTAACTCTCCACTTTTCTCTTTGGCATCAGATAGTTGGGTTCTGAAGATCTTTCATCAAGGTTACAGATGGCAATGGCAGGATATTCCTCCCTTCCAGAGGGTAATTCCTTATCCTCCAGACTAGACTATTTTGTTTCCACCTGTCCTTCATCGTATGCTGTCCCAGGGAGTGATAGAACAACTTCCCCATTCCAAGGTAGGAAAGGGGTTTTATTCAAGGATGTTTTAGTGCCAGAGAAAGAAAATGTTTAACAGCCAGTTCTGGATCTTTCTTTGCTAGACCTGTTTGTAATAGTGCCCATATTCAAAATTATTTGACTTCACAACCTGTTACCTCTTCTTCCTCATTCATGTTTCCTGGTAGCACTAGATTTAAAAGACGATTATCATGACATTCCTATTTATGCAGGCTTCAGGTGTTTTTTTTTTTAGTTTTGTGTATCTTGCTAACATTATCAGTTTTTGGAATATTCACTGCACAAAGAGTTTTTACAAAGTGTCTAGCTTTGGTTACAGCTCATTGCAGGATACACAATATTCAAAATTTTCCATATTTAGATGACTTGCTTATCCTTGCAGAGTCTTTTTTAATGAATCAGGAATCTCTCTCTTGGGTGAGAGCTCTCTTACATAAGCTAGGATTCCAAGAGAACATTGAAAATTCTTTCTTGACTACTTCACCAAGGATTGTGTTCCTGGGATGTCAACTAGACGCCACAGCTCAAACAGCTTTCCTTCCATGAGTAAAACATTGATATAAATCTGGATCTATTTCTAAGGGTTTTCTCTCAGACATCAGTCACTTCAAGGGGAATACCTCAGAATTTTGTGTGACATGATTCTCATAATACCACTGGCAAGACTCCACATGAGGAAAGCTACAGTGGTATCTGAAGTTTCTTTGGTCCCAGCACTAACACCCCTTGCCTTGTTAGATCTTTTATGGAACTATTGCAAAATTGCACATGAAATGTTTATTTTAGGGAGTGCATTAAGCGGCAACAAGTGCCTAAGGGGTTAAGGTACTGGAAGTACCCAATGGGACTTAATGAAAATAGTGCATTGCATAAGGAACTTTTGCAACTCTTCGATCAGCAGGGGTGCGAATTATTAGATCTTTTAATCAAGCATAATGAATATTAGCTGGATGAATTAAATACAAAAATTGCAATGCTTGATTCCAAAATAAAACAAAATAAAGCTTATACAGCTTGCCACAATCAATATTGTGAAGTTTTTTACGCAAACTGACAACCATAGTAAACTTGTCTCTGAAAGAAAAGCTCGTAAATTACAGAGAGACAAGTTGGGTTATTCCAATGGAACAGCCTATCCAAAACCACCATGTGGCCAGCGTCATGCTGTAGAGCGAGGAAATGATGCCGTTTTTTCAAATAGTAATGGCTGACAAACTAATAGTGAGGCAATAGCAATAAACCAGCAATGAACCCCTTTAGAGGAAGCTACTCTTCGCGGATCAGAGTGGTTACTTAACAAGGACAATTATACAGCAAAGGGCAATCCAGCATTCACCTGGAGAAAGCAGAGAATGGGTTCACGTTTACAGAACAACTACAATTAGATTCGGTAGGTGAACAAACAACACACATCACATACCAGCTAGTAACTAATACTGCGGGAGATTATAACATTTATAATTATAGTGCTGTAGCTCTGGGTGCTGAACATGCTAATATTTTCAGTAAAGGATGTACATTTATACCAAAATGAATTTAGAAGTAATTTTTCATAATGCTGCTACAATACAAAATAATCCTTTACATATTCCTAGCAGCGTTAATCCTAGTTTACATCCCAGGATAAAGCTGTTTGAAGAAATGTGTGACTTGGATTTTAGACACCAATTACAGCATAAAATATCATCTCATGAATGTAACATTACTCAGCAACAACAAAAAATGTTAGGATTTAAAGCACAGAGGTGATCTCCGCATCATGCAGCCTGATAAAGGCAGCGGACTGGTAGTAATGAATGTAATGGATTATAATCAGTTAATATTGCAAATATTGTATGATGATGCATATATAGAAGCTTCAATTAATGAGATTAATATTTCTAATGCTAGAATTGATTATTATTTAGAGGATATGCTCATGCAAGGGCAAATTACTAGAGAGGCCTATGCATATATGCACGTAGAAAATCCCAGGATACCAACTATTTGTGGAGCTCCCAAAATCCACAAGGATTTAGAAAATCCACCTTTGCGTCCAATTGTGGATGCTGGGGGCTCCAAGACGTATTTCATGGCAAAGTATATAGACATACAATTAAAGGATAGAATTTTTGAACTACAGCATATTTGTCGTGATTCCTGGGATATTCTCTCCAAGGTTAACATGCTAAAAATTTCCAATATTCATGACATCACATTCATTACTGTGGATGTCAAGGATCTTTTTACATGCATACCTCAGGATGTAGGGTTGGAATGGTTTACTGAATTTTTTACAGAGAAAATGATTATAGGCCAAGATAATATTAATACCCTATCATATCTTCTGCAATTGGTATTAGCTAATGATTATCTATACCATGACGGTCATTATTTTAAACAAGTCAAGGGGATAGCAATGGGCTCTCCAGTGGGCACATTGTATGCCAATGTAGTTATGGCCGCATGGGAAGATAAATATTTGTTTCACTCACAATATATGGACTATGTAAAAATGTATTGTCACTTTTTGGATGACCTATTTTTTATATGGAATGGTCCCATAGAAGTCATTGCTGAATTTATGTACTTTATGAATAGTTGTACTGATTTTTTACAGTTTACACATGAATTGGGACATGATGGGATATCGTATTTAGATGTTATGTTAACTAAGGATATATTACAAGGCTATTTGAAAGCTGGTATATTTAGGAAAAACATTCTAATATTAAAGTTTTTACATTTTACCAGTAATCACCCATATTATGTTAAGAAAGCTGTTGTAAAGGGACAAATGGTCTGTGCAGCTGGAATGGTTACTGATATGCATGATTTTATAAAAGAATGTCAATATATTGGTAATATGTTTTTAAATAGGGACTATCCCAAAAATTTTGTAGCTAGTATTATCACTGAGGTGGTGAACAAAAGAAATATAGTTTTTTATAAACCTTTATTATCAACATGTACTACTGTTGAATCAAAATCATATTGTGTGAGGTCACCTTCAACTATAGTTCAGACAATGAAAGAATCAAATACAAACAAGTATGGTAATACAGGTTTTATAACGACATACACAGATGATACTGCAGATATTATTCGTCTTATACATAAAAATTGGACATTTATTACAGGTGACACAGACCTAACCCAAATTTTGGGTACACAACCTATGGTTATTTATAAAAGGGACCGGAATCTAAAAGATTGGTGTAACGCATGCTCTAATTTTGTTGTAAAAACTCAAGGCAAAATGAGAAAATGCAATATGTGTACATATTGCAGGTATAGTTTAGAAGTGGATGAGTTATCCATAATGGGAACACGTATTATTATTTCAGGACATTATAACTGCAACACGATAGGTGTCATATATGCAGCAATATGCTCAAATTGGTCTGCCTATTATATAGGGAAAACAGAACGAAAGTTAAAACAATGCATATACGAACACATTCATGACATCAATAAAAATTCACATACTAATGCACTTTACAGACACATAGAGCATAATCCAACACATAAATTTAAGTTTGTAATATTAGAGCAAATTCGACAAACTCCAAGAAGAGGTCCCTGGAAAATATTTTTAGAATCAAGAGAATATTGGTGGCAAGTTTATTTAAATGCTACACAATTCCCAGGTTTAAATGATTCTGTTTCTATTTCAAGTATTTTAAAGTTAAAAGTTTATAATAGATAGGGTACTGTGTAATAAATTAAAATATGTAGAGTTTTAATGTTGAATTTTACCATATATATTATAATTAATTTTAATTGGATAATTGTATGGTCATTAGCAAGCAAGATTTACTATAAAGCAAGTTGTTTTTATTGTAATGGTTGTCTGAGGAAGGCTGGTGTCACAGCCGAAAGTGCTTACCTTTTGGAAATTAATAAACTTGCATTACTATTCTGGACTGTTCTTCACACTGCCTATTTGTTTGGTATCTGAAGTTTCTTTGGTAGCAGCACTAACACCCCTTGTCTTGTTAGATCCCAGTGCTGGGGTTTGTCAGAAGAGAAATCACTTATTGGAGACAACGGATATCCCTAAAAACTGGTCTGCCCTTCTCCCTCCCTATTCCAGAGCAGTCAGTCACAGCATACACCTAGGACTTTGCTTAGGAAGTGGTTTCAGAAGGGATAAAAGTGCAGGGCGTTTGGGACACCAAGGACAGGTGCAAGCAAATAAATGTAAAATAAATGCTTGCCCAGATCAAGGCAGTCAACTTTCTGAATCATCTTTGGTCCCCAGGGCCTATTCAAGTTGTTACAGACAAAAAACACAGTCATGGGGTACACCAACAAGCAAGGGGGAAATAAGTTATATGCCCTCTGTAGTCTAGCCATGTCTACTTTGGATATAGTTTCACAAGCATCTTGCATTCCATCAGAGCAAATCTGTGTGGCAGGCAAACTCAGCAGGTGAATGGTAGACCCTCACGAATGGAAACTAGATCAGGGGTTCTTCCAAGATCCATCTGTGGGGAGCTCCTCAAGTAGAACTCTTTGCCTCCTGTCTGAACAATTAGCTGGCAAGATTCTTCTGCAAGACCCATTGCTAGAAGGCCTGGAAGACAGATGCCTTTCCTTTTCCTTTGACAGGAATGTTCATGTGTGCCTTTCCACCATCTCCACTAATATCTAGGGTGCTTCTGAAGATTCTGAAAGAATCCCGCAAGATCATTGTGGTGACTCCCTTCCGGCCCAGGCAGTTGTGGTTCTCCCTTCTTTTTGAAATGGCCAGGGGCAGTTACCATAAGCTTCCTCACAGACCAGATCTACTCACAAGAGAATAGGTGTGTTTGATACACTCCTACACCAGTCAACTTCAGTTGACTGCCTGGATGATAGGGTCTTAATTCTTTTTAGGCACCTTTTTACTGAGGCCATGCAGCAGGTACTAATGGAGACAAGAAAGCTTGCTACTAGAAAAATCATATATTAGATAATGGAAAAGGTTTTTCAGTTGGTGCCAACAACATAACGAGCACCCATTTGTGTGAATTACTATCATATGGCCTTTCTTACTCCTCTGTTAAGGTTCATTTATCAGCCATTTCAGCATGTCTGCCTATGGGTCCACCTCTTTCAATGCATTCTCATATCAAATGTAAGAGGCCTGCAAGAAAATCTGTGACCCCTCCTTGGGATCTTAATTTTGTGTTAGAGAAGCTAGCACTTTCTCCATTTTAACCAGCTAATGTGACTGATTTGAGGTTCTCAACATGGAAACAGTTTTACTGATTGCCCTGATTTTTGAAAGAAAGGTATCTGAGTTACAAGCTTTTATGTTGAGTCATTCCTATCTCATTTTCCGCAGGGACAGGGTTTCTTTGAGAACCAATCCTTCTTTTATTCCTAAAGCAGTATCCAAGTTTATTTTAAGCTAAAGTCTCCATCTCCCAGTTTTCTTTCCTGAACACAAAAATGAGAGAGAACGGATACTCCATACATTGTATGTCAACCAACAACTTAGGTATTATCTTCATAGACCCATATCTATGAAATCTTAAGATTATTCATTCTTGTAAAGGTAAGAAGAAGGGACAACTTGTGTCAAAATAGATTATTTTAGGTTGTTCACCACAGCAAAACTATTCCAGGCAGGGTTAAGGCCTACTCTACCAGTGCCTTGGCTTCCTCTATGACTTTTTAGAAATGGTTGGATTCTAGAAGCTGCAATTTAGTTCTCTGTACATACTTTTACATAGCACTCTGTTAGAGTATAGAAATACTCAATTACAGTCACCTGAGTACTTTCTTGTTTTAATGCCTAGTGTAAACTACCTACTGGTTTTGTGTTTCTGTCATGTTTGAATCAGACTTACACTTCCAACTTCAAGCATTATAAGAGGAAAAATTAAAATCTGTCCCTAATTTTGGTTTGTTTTCCCCCATTAATTAAGGCTTTGTCTAATGGCATGCTCTCTGAGTGCCAGGCTTCATATCCTTCATAGCACCCATGCTAACATGAAGCTTGTTATTCTGTCAACTTTCTGAATTTCTAACAGCTGAGTTTCATAATACCTATTGAAATCTGTTCCTATTTTTCATCTATTTTCTGCCCATTATGTTAGGTTTTGCCCAGATTTCTTGCTGTAATAGGTTGAGAGGTTTGGCTTGGGGTTTCTCTTAAATGGAACCATAAAGCTTTAATGTAAGATGCAGTTGCTAAGCACTTAACAACCACCCTTACATTGCAACCTCTTTTTTAGAATGATCATTCACTGTGGTTCCCACAGAAAACAACCACAATGAACGATTGCACATGGAGCAAAACTGTCAACCGTCCAGATATTTGCAGAATGTCCAGATTTTTAGCATCAAATTTTTTGTCTGATCCTCATAAACTGGGAGATTTTCTGGCAAGTCATTGAGGGTTGAAGTCACTATGTAATAACATACGTTCGAGTGTTAGGCTTCATACCCTTCATACAATCCATGCTAACACGAAGCTTGTACTTTCAACTTTTTAAGTTTATAGCAGCAATTAAAATCTGTGCCTAGTTTTGGTTTGTTGTCCACCCATTATTTTAGGGTCTATGTCAATTCTTTGAACGCTCAAAATTTCGAACTTTACATGGTCGAGACCAATCATTCGAAATTTCAAGTGTTTGAAGATTGACTTTCAATGGCACCGTACGATGCAGAATGGGAGAATTTCCCTTTTCTGCACTGAAGTGCGGTCTTGGAGTTGGTATATTTAAGTTGGGGGGGGTGCAGGGGGGCTTGCCCCCCTGATCACACTGTTAAGGTGTGTTTTTCTTTTTTTTTCTTTTTTTTTCTTTTATTTCATATTCGAACATCTAAATGTCGAACGTTTGGTCTTGACCATGTAACGTTCGACATTTTGGATGTTCGAATATTTAACATAGACCCTTATTTTATGCTCTGTGCGATGTCTTGCTGTGTATGGCATAGGGTTTCACTAATTTAAACAAATGGAACATTAAAACTTAGAATTTTTGAACTATCTTTCATTGTATCTCCTGTCTGTAGGAACCACAATGAACAATCGTTGTAAACAGCAAAGTTTTAATGTAAGAAGTTGCTAAGCACTTAACAACCACTCCTTACATTGCAACTTTGGTTTTTAAACCGATTGTTCACTGTGGTTCCCACAGAAAGCAACCACAACGAACAATTCTCAGAGAAGAGGTGTTAGATGTCTTTCACGCCTATAAAAAAGACATTCATCATGCAGATTAGAAATCCTTCTATGTGGCACACCTTATCACTAAGGGCTTTTCATCCAGAAAAAAGGAGGTCATCATCCCACTGTACTCATCCATCAGTAGACCCATTATAGAGTACAACACCCCATTTGGAATGTACCTCACCAGACATCTGCAACAGCTGGAAAGGCCGCAGAAATACCTCACTAAAAGAATCACAGGCCTAAAGCAGATGCCCTATGCTGACCATCTAAAAAAACTCCAGCTATACTCTGTGGCATATCGTCTACTCAGAAGCGATCTCTGCTTAACATACAAGGCCATGTCAAACACTGAGCTGTTGGACATGCTCCACTTAAAGAAATCCCAATCCCTCAAAGCCACATGCTCCAGGGATTTAAACTTTGTCATCACAATGAACAAAACATGCTGGAGGGATAGGTTTCTGACCAGATTCTCCCCATACTCTGGAATAGACTGCCTTTACATGTCAAGCAGAGCGCCTCCTTGGCCCTCTTCAAAAGGAACCTTGGCGACTGGATGGGAGATAGGAAATTCTCTCTGGGGATCACATCAGTCACCCTGCTAGACAGTGGTCCAGGGAAGTAAATATTGTGGGAAGAAATATCCAGGGAATTGTTATGGCTAGGGTTGTATAGGCCCTAGGGCCGATAGCCTAGTACCAACCTATGAATCTGTTTGAATAAATGGAGTCTCTGGCTCCTCAGCTGAACACACATGGCACGTGGTTTATTCCTTATTCTTTCAAACGTCAAAAGTTCAGTTAATGAACATTTCATAAATCTGCTTCCAGATAGCAACAGACGATGCACCTAGTTTACAGAAATGCAGATTTTCCAGCGTTTATTGTGATTTAAAAGCTTGTTTTTTTCACATATTGTACTTATTTGACTGCCTGCACTTTTAAAAAGTTGTTTTTTGTTTAAATAATTTGTTTAACTGTTGTGGGCTACACACTAAAGTGCAATAGCCTTTTCTGATCGTTTGTAGTCGTTTAAAGCTGTTTTAAGTGTATTTTTTACGGTTTTTGTCTTATCTTTTCAAAAAAACAAAAACATTCCTTGTTTCCCTCCTTACTAAGCTAGTATAGTCCAGTTTTCAGGCTAGTGCTGAATTCAGGGCTGTGATACTAGTTTCTGAGTTGCCCATACCTTACTTGGATAGAAGGAAGTTTCTCTGTTCACCTGTGAGAGAGGGGAGCTTTGAGCAACCTATCTTCCCTGGAGGAGTAGTTTTAGCCCCGAAGTTAGTAGTTTATTGGCCATTTTGGGCTAATTTCTATCTTTTTCATTTCCCTACTATAAAAACCGCGTTTGCACAGTTTTGCGCACCGGGCAGTGCCGGTTAGCTACGGTTAAATTATTCCCGGCTACACTAAGTCTCCTCTTCAGTTTTTCCCTTGAAACTAGTCTAAGTCTCAACTTAAGCACTCAAAAAACATCTTACAGCCCAGCACTTGCTCAAACCTAATAGAAGCACTAGTATACCCTGACACTGATTGCCCAGCAGGGCAAGGCTCTTGATTCACCCCTCACCAACCAAGCGACTAAGCAGCTCACCCTACTATTCAGGCATGACCAAAGGGCAACTTCAGGTGCACTCTCCAGTCCAGCTGGTGAATCTGAGTATCCTGAGGCAATGTTACAACTGCCTCATGTACACAAACAACCCTCTCCTCCTACCACAAAACTCTAACATATGCGAGAGATGTAGTTATACAGCAAACTGGAAGCTAAGCTGTCTCCACCCAAGACTGGAACAGACAGTCAAGAGGAGAAGGTTAACACCTGCACCACAACTCCAGCCGCACACAGACCTACTAAAACAGCACTGGCAAAAAATACACATAAATACACAAAATCATACTCGGAGGCTCTAAATAAAACCCTGCAAAAGCATCAGAGACCTCCAAAGCAGACACCCAAACAATCTGTACGTCCCTTCACAAACCACACAACACATAAAACACAAAATCAGTGTGCCGGACAATCACAGCCCTTAAGGCGAAATAACATACCTAACACACTAGTAATAGGTGACTCTATAGTCAGATACAGTGACATCCCAATCACTAGGCTGGACAAGCAGAAGGTTACTGTTAGCTGCCTGTCGGGAGCCAGAATCCACCACATAACACAAGCACTCAGGTCACTCCAGAACAAGTATAAATATGACTCTGTCATTGTTCATGTTGGTGTGAATGACCTGAGATGTACCTCCCTGGACTACATGAAAAGAGAACTGGAAGACCTCTCTGATCATGTAGCCCAGGCTGGTATGACCCTGAGTAGCATCCTGCCCTCACCAAGAATGATACCTCAGTATAAAGAAAAAATTATAAATTTCAACAATTGACTAAGCTTCTCGTGTCATTCAAAGGGGATCCAGTGTCTGTCAGCCTGGGACGACATGCTCGACAAGCCGCGTTGCTTTGCAAGAGATGGCTTGCACCTGTCACCCCTAGGCTTTCGAATACTGGCAAGGCTCTTGCTGCCCCCATAGTGCCTTTTATAGGCAAGGCTCAAAAGTCAAACCCACCTCCGTAAACAGCACAATTAACAAAAAACTGAGGGTTATGCTACTCAACGCCAGGAGTTTAAATCTCAAAATGCACGCGGTCGAAGCACTCCTTATTATGGAGAACGTCAACATCTGTGCAGTAACTGAAACCTGGTTGTAGGCTCCAGAGAGCACCCCAACACTACCGGGCTACAACTCATACCACACATTTCGGCCACAGAACACGGACCGAAACACAAAAGGAGGGGGTGTTTCCATATTCATCAAGGATACCTACACCTCCAGGTTAGTGGCGCAGAATAATACCTCTGAGATCATGCAACTAACATCGGGCAAATCTGCACTGCAAATTGTGGCCTGCTACAGATCACCCTCCATGACCCAGGACCACCACTCCACCTTTCTGGAGACACTGGAAAACATGAAGGTCTTACCGAACACCCTGATATTGGGCGATTTCAATTACCCTACCATTCACTGGGAAAACTACTCAAGTACAAATTCCCAGGCCCAACGCTTCCTGGAATTCATCACCTCAAACTCCCTGGATCAGCTGGTAAACTCCCCTATCGGAGGTGAAAACATATTGGACCTGGTCATCACCAACATGGGCGACAGGTGTTCCACACTGGAGGTCAACCTGTCACTGGTGAGATCAGACCATAAACTAATCACTCTGGATGTCCGCACCCCACCACCACCCCCAACTAAAGAAACCATGGTAAAAAACCTTTCTAAAGCAAACTTCACCTTACTTAAGACAGAGGTGGTAAGTTTCACAGCCCCCACGCTAAAGGATAACGCTGCCTAAGATGCAGAAACCTTTACAAATGCACTCTATGAGCACCTACAAGGATGCATGGATTGTGCCATCCCCTAGCAAAACCAAGACTCACACCTCTAAGAGAAGGAAACTAGTTTGGTGAACCCCTGCAATAAACATGCTGTACAATAGAAGGAGGAAACTAGTTCAGAAAAAAAGCAAATCCCAGGAAGGAAAGACATCCCTGATCAGTATCAGTAAAAAACTAAGGTCCCTCATGAAATCATCCAAGGCTAACTTTGAAAGAAAAATAGCCAAGGATTCAAAAGATAACCACAAAGCCTTCTTTAGTTATGTTAAGAATCTTAGTAGCAACTCGCAGATATACACTGAACTAGTGCAATATAGCACAAAATATACTGAACCTACTGATATTGCCAACATTCTGGCAGATAGATTCAGTGCAAACTTCACCCCCCCTCTCATCTCCAAAAGGGCCCACAACAATTCCGGAAAAGTGTAGTGTCCCAAAAATCACAGACGCACAGGTGAAAACAGCCCTTTCAAAAGCCAAAAACACAGAGCCAATGGGACCAGATGGTGTCCCAGGCTGCGTCTTGCACGAACTACAGAACGAACTAACCCCCCACCTAAACACGATGTTCAACCTCAACCTCTCCACAGGCTACATGTCCATAGAATGGCGCACAGCAACGGTTATTCCTCTCCACAAAGGAGGGGCTACAACTGACCCTGGTAACTATTGCCCCATTGACTAGCCTGGTCTGCAAGGTTATGGAGCACATCATCATGGAACTCATTAACAAAGACATTGGGAACCTCCAAACACTTCACCTGACCCAGTTCGGCTTTGTTAAGGGCAGATCATGCCTACTAAACATGGTTGACTTCTTCGAGACAGTCACCAAGGCCATAGACAAGGGAAAGGTGGTTCACACAGCCTACCTTGACCTCGCCAAGGCTTTTGACATCATTCCCCACTCGGGAATTACAGAAAAACTCACCAGCCTGAACATAAACCCCATATGTCACGAGATGGGTTGCCAACTCTCTTACAGACAGAACTCACACGGTAAGAATTGCGGGCTCCAGGTCCAACTCTAAACCAGTCACAAGTGGTGTCCCGCAAAGCTCGGTCCTGGGACCCCTACTGTTTGGCATATCATATACTTCTCAGAAGTACTGGCAAACACAGGAGGACTATGGCTAACCAAGTTCACCGATGACTGCAAACTGGGAGCCATAATTGACTCTCCGGCTGACACGGACATCCTCCAAAAGGGCCTTATTGAGACAGACACCTGGTGTCAAAGTCATGTCCTCAAGCTAAATGCCAAAAATGCATAGTCATCCCTTTTGGGAAAAACAAAACACCCACGAATTACCACATAGGTGGCAGCCCCCTTAATACAGAAGAGGTAATAAGAGATCTGGGTAGATAGTAATCTCTCCTTTGACAATCATATTGCCAAAGTAGTTAGGAAATCCTTTTGTGGCCCATCTAATTACTAAAGGGTCTGCATCTAGAAATAAAGAGATTATAGTGCCCCTCTACTCGTCACTCATTAGACCCATCATAGAGTACAATGCCCCATTTGGGATGTACCTCACAAGACACTTCCAACAGCTGGAAAGACCACAAAAGTACCTCACCAAGAGGATTACTGGCCTCAAACATATGTCCTATGCAGCCTGACTGAAAAAACTCTGGCTGTACTCAGTGGCATATCGCTTACTCAGAGGTGATCTCTGCCTGACTTACAAAGCCATGTCCAACTCAGAATTGATGGACATGCTCCATCTAAAGAAAACCAAGTCACTGCGAGTCATGCACTCTAGTGAGCTAAACCTCACCACAACAATAAATAGAACATGCTGGAGGGATAGATTCCTGTCACTGAGACTCCCCATGCTTTGGAACAAAATTTCAAATTACATCAAGCAGAGCCGCTCACTAACACTCTTCAAAAGAAACCTTGACAAGTGGATGGGTAACAGAAAATACTCCCCTGGGATCACTTCATTGGCTCTTCTTGACAGAGGATCAGTTAATTAATCAATGGGGCAGCAAAAGCTGACACACTCTGGCTAGACTTATGAATGCCCTCGGGCAGATAGCCTAGTACCTACCAATGAACCTACTAAATTATATACGCTGATAGCCTTAACACCAAATTCACACCTCCTAGGCTATTCCTCTTTTGTATCAGTGAATTATAAAGCCTATCTTATGGCCTTAACAGTGTTAACTTTGGACCACAGAAAGGGCTCTAAACAGTGTCCAGTAAAGCAGAAGTAGTTACAGGAGAGCTGTCTGTAGATGAGGCCTACCACAAAACTGTATATGGGCTTTTCTGCTCCTCAGCGAGACTGCCTTGAGTCTTGCTATTGCATTCCTACTCGTAATAAGGTAGGATTATAAAATTGATGTAATACGCACAAAAATAGTTTAGACCCCACTCTTCCCAGAAGGACAGTGCAGTTATATTTTTTAATACCATTCTTCAGTGGATTACTAAGCATGTTTCTGTACCTCTTGAGTGAAGAACTGATGTTAAGTTGTCAATCTCGCCTTCATTCTTGCTTGATGGGTTCGGAGCCGATCCTCGGCTCCGACTCGGCACTTGCTAACCTCGAGAGTCACTTTTACCAGCTCGAGGCAGCCCCATATCCCATGATGCAAGGCGGTAAGTACCCAGATCTCGTTTGCCGCTTCACTGATGAGGTCCTCCTTTTGCCAGCTCCTGGTAAGTGATTTAGATATTACTGTTTTAGCCCCCTTTTCAACTTAAAACTTTATTTTTAACGTTTATAGTTATTTTAAGTCCCTTTCTGACTAGAAAATCCCTCACTCCTTTATATTTTTAGTCAGGCCTTCTCCCCTCCCATCCCCCCCCCCCTTGTTAGGGTGCGTGTGTGTGTATTAGAAGTCAGTTATCTGACTATTTGAGATAACTATTTCTTGGGACTGTGTTGTGTGTGTGTGTTTACAACTATGTCCAAGGAAAGGGTCTCAGGCTTTAAGAAGTGTGACTCGTGCTGTCAGAAAATGTCTCTGACAGACGGACACACTTCTTGCTTATACTGCCTGGGACCTCTCAACCTGCAGGACTCCTGTGCAATATGTCATTCTTTTAGCCAGAGAGTCCTGCAGGAGAGGAGAAATAAATTGATTTTGAGGGGCCTTCTTAAACCGGAGGGCTCTCCGGCTAAGTCGGCCCCGACTAAGACTTCCAAGTCTTCCAAGGCCCAGGCTTCTGTTTCTAAGCCTGCGGCCTCGGTTCCGACTCTTTCAGAGTCGAGATCGGCTCCGGCTGGAGCCTATCCTAGTTTGCACAAACCTTCGGCATCGATGGCTATCGGTGCCGATACTGGTTCGGTCACATCGGTGTCGGCTCCGACTGGCTCCGACCACCATGTGGCTCAGGCTTCGGTGTTGGCGCCGACCGGCTCCGACACCGTTACTTTTGTGTCTGTATCGGCTCCGGCGGAGCCGACATCGACCTTCTGTCGGTGCCGAAAAGTTGTCGGCTCCGACAGCATCCATGGTTTCGTCGGCTCTGATGGTTCTTTCGAGGAAGAGGTCCAGGTCCCCTTCCTTGGAACCGATACTTTCGGCTCCGGCCTCTCCTCTCTCGGAACGGAGCCATCGGAGCCGATCATCCAGGTCATCCTGGCTTTCTGACCATGATTTAGAGAGGGTGGTCAGTAGATTATTAAAATCACAGGCACTGGCCCAGATGCTACATAGTCCGTCTCAACAGACGACTATTAGTCCACACCCCCTTGCAGTTCCTCCTTCGACTCTACCTCAGAGTTTGGAGCTGGAGTCTTCGGGAATGGTTTCTGCTATGGCTGAGGGACAGATACCCCCCTTCTGCTCCCTCAGCCTCTACTCTTATCTCCTCTTGAGACCTTCCTTAGAGGGATTCGGTGGTCGGGCTTCCTGGTCTCCTCCGAGGGTGAGTGGCATCGGACCCTTGTCCGACCCCACTCTTCCCCTTGGAGCCTCGGCCTTGGTGAGCTCGGCTCCGACATCGGCCTCGGAGCCTTCCCTTTCAGTGGGCCCTGGAGTTCCTGGTTCTTCGGAACGGGTTCTCTCGGACCTCCCTGGGAGGGGAGCCTTCGAAGTGATGAAGAGTGTGCTAGCCACTGGACTCAGCCAGCAGTCTTTTCCCTTAGCTCCTCCCTCTACGGCGCCTGTTGATATCTCTGCCATCTCTCTTGCTCCCGGACCCAGAGATCCTCCGCCTCAGGTTTCCCCATTGGGAAGAACCCCCTCTTCCGAGGATTCTCCTGATCAGTCAGGGGATCCTCTGCGCAAGAGGACCTGTAAGAGGAAACACGTAGACTCCCCCGAGTCTGTCACTTCAGATACTGACTTAGATGAGTCGGAGGGATCCCCAAGATCCCCCTCTGAGGATGTCTCCTTTTCAGACATCCTAGAACTCCTTAAACAGAGGGGAAACTGGCCCTCCAATAATCCCTCTGAGGATGAGTCGGTATACCTGGAGGCGTTTGGATCTCGGCCCTCCACCTCCTGGGTGTCTCTGCCTTTCGACCCCCTTATGCAGGTTATCGCTCGAAAGGCTTGGGCTGCTCCTGACTCTGTAGAGCCAGTTCCTAGGAGGCCTTCTAAATTTATTACTGCCCCTTCGGACAAGCAATTTCTCACGAAAGGTGTCCCTGCTGATGCCATGGTGGTGGCGGCTGCCACTAAGAAGGAACTTGCAGATCCTTCCGTACCTGTCCATCCTGATAATAAGGACTCTAGGACCATGGATAGGTATGGTAAGCGGATGTTCTCTTCAGCGACCTTTGCTATGCGCTCGCTGAACTACTTATGTCACTTCACCAGACTCCAAAGGGATATCCTTAAGGAGCTAGGTGAAGTAGTACAGGATCCCACAGCTGCAGGGGCTCAAGAAAAAATTGCTTCGCAGCTAGGAACCCTTAATTCTATTGTTAACTCCTCCATGCGACTGATATCATATGCAGCAGATGGAGCGAGTAGGGCCGCAGGTACAGGTGTGGCTCTTAGGCGCCAAGCCTGGATGCGGCGCTGTAATTTTGCAGATCCCTTTAAGGCGTCCTTCACAAACTCTCCCTTTGATGGGTCAGCTTTGTTTGGCCCTCAAGTGAAGGAAACATTGACCAGGTGTGACCAGGACGGCAAGACTCTTTCTGCCGTAGGGGTCCATTTTTCCACCCTTCTAGACCTTACCTAAAGGACAGAAGGGTGGCAAAATGTGGTTCCATAAATCCCAAGGAGTCACGCCGTCACGTGGTCAATTTACCCCTAGAGGCAGAGGGGTAAGAATAACAGGCGCAGCTCTAGAGGCAGAGGGGTCCACAAAACCAGGGAAGCAGAGAGTCTCTCTCTGACAAGCCCTTTCAGCATCCCTGAGATGTTGCCCGACTGTCCATCCTTGGAGGCAGTCGGGAAGACTATCGCTGTACCCAGAAGCCTGGCTTTCCTAACTCAAGACAGATGGGTACAGTCGATCATATCCGAGGGTTACAAAATTCCTTTCGAGGAAACTCCCTTTTCTCACTCAAATTCCCTTCCAGATGTTCCACCCGGTCTAAGGGAAATTGCAGAGTTAGAGGTTTTAAAACTTCTGCAAAAAAGAGCCATTCAGCCAGTTACAACAGATCATTCAGAGCCCGGAATCTTCTCAAGATTCTTTTTGGTCCCCAAAAAGACGGGAGACTGGAGACCAATATTGGATCTCAGCAGACTCAACAAGTCTGTGAGAAAGACAAGATTCTGAATGGTCACACTTCAGTCAATTCTGCCCTTCTTACAGAAGGACAACTGGATGTGCTCAATAGATCTTCAGGATGCGTACTATCACATAAAAATTCACAGACGCTCCAGAAGGTTTCTCCACTTTCGGCTGGGGTCCAGTCATTTCCAATTCAGAGCCCTGCCCTTTGGTCTCACTATAGCCCCCAGAGTGTTCACCAAATGTATGGCAGTGGTCACGGCTCACCTGAGACGTCAAGGATTCCAGGTGTTTCCATATCTCGACGACTGGCTCCTTTCAGCCACCACCAGGCATCAGCTTCTTCAAGCCAGGGATTACACAATAAATCTTTGCACTCAATTGGGCATCTCGATCAACTATGGAAAATCCTCCTTGTTGCCCTGCCAGTCTATTACTTTCATAGGCGCAAACTTAAACACTGTTCGGATGTCAGCTACCCTCACAGACCAAAGAATCTCAGATATACAAGGTCACGTGAGAATCATTCTAGCCAGCAAGAAAGTACAAGCCAGAATGGTTCTAAAAGTGTTGGGCCTCATGGCTGCGGCCATTACCCTTCTTCCCCTGGCTCGCTTCTATATGCGCCTTCTTCAGTGGATGTTGTTCACTCAGTGGTCTTACCAACAACTTCCGATGCGTCACCAAATACTGGTGACACAAATTTGCAAGAATCATCTTTCTTGGTGGATTACTTCTCCCCAGATTCACCAAGGCAGACCCTTTGTACCCCCAACCCCGGTAGCCACTGTCACTATGGATGCCTCCCTGATCGGGTGGAGGGGGGGGGCATTATCAGGGCAGGATGGTTCATGGGACGTGGCAACCGTTCGAATACCACCTGCACATAAATGTCCTAGAGATGAGAGCAGTGCTTTTAACGTTGCAAGCCCTCAACGACTTTCTTCCTTGGGGACAATTGCAGTCCACACAGACAACATGTCTGTAGTATGGTATATCAACAAACAGGGCGGAACCAAGTCCTACCCCTTGTGTCGAGAAGCGCTCAGACTTTGGCAATGGGCGATCTCCTCTCATCGGTTTCTGGTAGCAACGCATATCCCTGGGAAAACCAACATTTTAGCGGACAGATTGAGCAGAGCTATTCTCATGTCTCACGAGTGGTCTCTCAAACAATCTATAGTGGAGGAGATTTTTCTAGAATGGGGTCGCCCATGTTGCGATCTTTTTGCTACTCCCCAAAACAGCAAATGCCCAGACTTCTTCTCTCTCTTCCCACTGCCAGGCCATCCCCCCAGAGACGCTCTGACCCAGGATTGGCCCCAGGGACTTCTTTATGCCTTTCCTCCCTTTCCTCTGATCCCACAAGTAATCCAGAAAGCCACCATTTTGAGAGCCAAAATGATTCTCATTGCCCCTTATTGGCCTCGACAAATTTGGTTTCCGTTCCTCCATCGTCACCTTTTGGTGCAGCCGTGGCATCTGGACCCAGTGCCAGATCTTCTGATTCACCAATCGGGTCAGCTGCACCGGTGTCTATCCCTTCTCTCAACCTCACAGCATGGTTGCTCCACTTCCTTCCATAGCCAGGCTTCCTATGATCTCTAATCCTGTTAGAGACATCATAGTAGCTTCCTTAAAATCCTCTACTAGCAGGATTTATACTAGCAAATGGATCGGCTCCGAACCCATCAAGCAAGAAAGAAGGCGAGAGAAGACAACTAACATGGAACGTTATGGTAGGTACATAACTTCTCATTCACCATTGTTCTAAGGCTGAACATGAAAATGGTCATTATCAGTCTTCTATCTACGTTAACAATGGAAATAAATACATACATACCCCTCTTTTCCCCATTAGATCTGTTGTTTAATGCCTCTTAGTCATTGCAAAAATGTACTGCACCTGACTTTGTAGATGCTGTAAGTGTCTGTCAGTAAAGTTACTCACAAATCATTTGGAAGAGAACATGCTTATCCTCACCATACAGATAAGCTCATTTTATCCTCTGTAGCATTTAGTAAGCATTTGGTCCAAATTGGTAGTACATTCCAGTGAGTGAGGCACGCATCCAAGATATTCATCTCCTCTGCAATGACCTTCACACACTACCTCATGGTTTTATTTTTATTTTGTTTAATCTTTGTTAACTGGAATAGAACACTGCTCCTTATGGACTGTTTTCAGACTTAGTTCAGGGGACACATACCTCTCAAGTGTACAGATTTTGGCTTTGTATGTTTGGTCAGTTCCTTGTAAAAGTTGTGGTTTTCTGGATTTTTTGTGGCAAATCAGTGAGGACTGAATTAAAAAAAAATAACAGGCAATTGAGATGACCTTTTATTTTAGCGATTTTTTTTTAAGTTTATAAGACAAATATTTAAAATTTGTCCCTATTTGAGGGGTTTGTCCCCCCACTATTTTTGTCTTTGTTCAGATTTTTTGTGCTAAGAGGTTGAAAGCTCTATCAGGGGACTATGCACATGCTAAAAGTGGATTGATATCAATTAAAAAAAAATACAACTATAAGAAACAAAAACAGTTATTGGATATAGGCAAAAAAAGATACAGATCTGAGAAAGGAAGTAGCAATGTTTACAGCAGTGTTTTATTTAGAAGATAGCTTTGTATATACAGTATGCACACTAAGATACTTACATTATTCTCTGTTCTTCTTTATCGCTAGTTTAATTAAAAAGGTATGGGGAGAGACTGGGGAGAAAAAAGAAAAACGGGGTAATGTGGGGTGTGAAAGGGTAGGAAAGACTGAGGTAAAGTAGGGAATAGTAAGTGTGTGTGTGTGTGTGTGTGTGTGTGTGTGTGTGTGTGTGTGTGTGTGTGTGTGTGTTTGTTTCTGTGTATGTGTAGTTAACATAAAGTAGCTGCAAAGATTAGGGTATAAATTTGGTCTTGAGTTTGGCGAGCATGGACTGATATTAGGTGATGTCCTGGGTGGAATGACATTTGCCTGCGACTTATTTTAGCAAGTGTTTGGTCAGTTCCTTTCTGAACTTAGAATAGGTATTACATGTTGATGCCTTGTTGATGCCTGCTGTGGTTGCTTCCCAGGCTTGAGGTGCTGTTACAGAGAAGCTGTGTTTAGTGGAGTGGAGTTTGTTTATAGAGAATGGATAGATTTATGGAGTTTTGAGATCTGAAGTTAGTGTCTTTTGTTGAGTCTTCTGACAAAGACGAGGAATGTTTCATTGTCTATTAATTTGTATGTAAGAGAACCTAGGAGAAGTGTACATTTTTGCTTTATTGGGAGCAATTTGGTTCTGGATAGGACTGACCAATGGTGCTGTCTGGGGAGAGCTAAGGTAATGAATATGTATATGTGATCAGCTATGGTTTGCAGGGAAGATAGTTTTTCCTTTGTGTTTGCGACGGTAGGGAGCCAATAAAGCTCCTTCCCCAATGGCGATTATATCCTCAGAGGAGAGAAAGTGTAAGATTTTCTTTCTTTTCATTTTTTCCCCCCAGAGTAGGAGTGAATTAATTTTTGACTTGGTAGTATTGATGTGATATCAGAAGCTATGGAATGAGCTAGCCACATGCCTAGATATTTAAATTATGGTATTGTTTCAATGAAGGAAACAATAAAACTGGTGAGCTGTGACTGGTGTATCAGCTTGAGTAGTAAGTGATTTATTGTAACTGTAATTGTTTCAATGAAGTCTAGTTGGTTATGTATTATGAACCAGTTTCGTGGAATGGTGAAGTTTTTGGGCCTTGTACTGAAGATCACGGCTTTATTTATTTATTTATTTTTTAGTTTTAAAAATGAGACTGGCATTTGTAATCTAGCTAGAAAGGAAGGCTAGATCTTCAAGTTGTTTTTAATGGTAGTGTGTGAAGAGACTGATCTAGATATAAATAAACATGTCATCATTATACAGAATAGTATGTGTCTGTGTAAGGTTGACATGCATATTGTTTATTAAAAGGGAGATAAGTGTAGGTGAAAGGATGGAAATTTGTGGCACTTCTTTGCTAATACAAACACACCTGTCATGTCTAAGCTCCAAGTGAAATACTTTACATTTAATGGAATATATCTCCATCTTCTGTCACTACTAGTCCAGCCACTCATTTCCCAGCTTTTAGTTCTGTCTAGAGATTATGCTAACTGAATCAGTTGCACAAATATAGGTCTTCCTGGTGATGGCATTGGCTGTGTGCATTCTGTGCATGTCAGACAGCATCTGGCAGAGCTCCATTAGACTTCTGTTACATCACAGTTAGAATCTGCCTGTACTACTTTCACTGTCACCATCTGGATTTTTAAAACCAGCTATGAACCTTCCTAGTTAAGAGCAAAGTTCGAACCATATATATATATAGTGTATGCTAGATCTGAAAGTTTTTTTTGCTGGATATGAACGTTTTTATAGCACCCATCTACAAAGTAAATATGAAGGCTGATGAGCTCTCCAATAAGTGTGTTAAATGTATTGCTGGAGTAACAGTCTAGACATAAATTCACCCCCTGCACTTGTATGCAAGTCTGTGTACATGATGCTGGACATATAGCTACCATTTTCATGAAAATCAACCTTTCCCAATATCTACATGCATTAAAATCTCTTCAGGCGGAACATGTGTTATCCATTTTTTTTTTGTATGGCATTCAACTGACCAGACATTATTGCCCCATTCCCATTTCCCTTATTTTTACCTTTCTGCAACCATGTTTCCTGTGTTTTAACTTAAACTGTGAAATTACAAGTTCATGCAGTAACTGCATTTGGATGGGCAGGGTGCTTTTCTTTTCTCCACAGTTATGACTATGGAGTTAGTATGCATAAGTAAGGAGTAGTGTGGAGGAAAAGTCTCCATATGGGGATGCAGTGGGCATGTCCTGCAAAAAAAAATGATGATTCTATTGTGGTATTTGGTGGTTTTGGGGTGTTTTTTTATGTTTAGTTGTGCTGCTTCTTTATTGGTTAAACATTTATAAATCTGACACACCTCATGGTTTGTGTGATTTTTTTCTGTTGACTGTTCTTAGCCATTTTGGGGGAATATTTCATTTGATGTTAGTGAAGTGTTTGGACCTGCATGGACAAACTACTGAATGTGTCTTTGGAAG
>NC_056735.1:1887980495-1887985495 GCF_019279795.1 Protopterus annectens
AGAAGAACCGTCTGTACTGGACGCAGGTTCTTTAGAGGTGTCGGTGGAGCCGGTGGCTCCACCGGAGGTTTCTTTGGGTTCCCAGGGAGAGACTTTATTATTGCAAGATGTGGCCTCTCAGGAGGCAGGTCAGGCTGAAGGGGCTTCTCAGGTTACTATACTCCCCTCCCTTCCTAGGGTGGCTAGGCCCTCTCCTTCTGTTTCAAAGGCTTCTCCCAGAGGCAGGCCAGGTTCAGCTTTAGTTGGTGTCGCCCCTAGTTCTTCTGGAACTGTGCCCAAGAAGCATATGCTTAAAATGGCAGAAGATTTGATTTCTTTGATTAGGGGTTCTTTGCCCCCTCCTGATAAGAGACCTAGGGTGGAGCTTGAGCTTGGAAGTTTTGAGCAGGCTTCGGATGTTTCAGAGTCTTCGGCTGAAGACTTGCAGGAGTATTCTCCTTATTCTGATTCTGATGTGGATGATTCTACTCCTTCTGCTTCTCCTCCTGAGGATTTTTCCTTTTCAGAAACTCTTCATTCTATGAGGGAGCATTTTAAGTGGGAAGGTCAGGACTTCTCTGATTCCAGGAAAAGGCTTAGAGAATTTTTGTTTCTACCCCAGCATAGGCCTTTGGCTATACCTCCTGTTTTAGATGTGGTGGAAGATGTTTTTGCAGAGGCTTCTCTCAATCCTGATTCTTTGCCTCCTGCTCCTGTTAAACCGGATAGATATTACAGGGTGCCTGAAGCTCATAAGTATCTTTTTAAGAGTCCTAGGGCAGACCCAGAAACTGTTAGTCAGGGGCCTAAAGGTGTTAAGGCTTCTGTTGTCAAGAATCCGGTTCCCTCAGACAAAGAGGCCAAGGCTTTGGATAGATGGGGAAAGAAAGTTTATACTTCTTCCACTCTAGCTATGAGGGCTTTGAATTGCCAGTTTCACATGTTAAAATACCAAAACTATCTCCTTTCACAATTGAAGTCTAAGGTTGATGCTCTGGCGGAAGGTATTGATTGTAAAGAGTTGCAAGATTTAGTACATGTTTCTGAACAGGTGGGTAAGCATTCTTTGCAATGTGGTTTTGATGCTGTACAGGCCTCGTCTAGGGTGGCTGCCACTGGGTCAGTTCTTCGCAGGCACGCCTGGCTGAGGGATCAGAATTTATCTGACCATGTTAAATCACGGATTTTAGATGCTCCTTTACAATCTGATGTGTTGTTTGGTTCTCCTGTTGAGACAGTCTTAAAGAAAATGGAAGACAAGGCTAAGTCTATGCAGACTGTTAAAGATTTTTTGCAGGTTCAGCCTCCAAAGTTTAGTAGAAATTGGCCTACTAAGGGGTGGATGTATCCTTCGTATGATTCCCAGTCTAGGGGTAGATCTAGACGTGGCAGGAGCAGAGCTCAGGGCTCTTTCAGGCCTAGAACAGGGAGTTCTCCTGCACAGTCTTCAGGTGAGGGCAGGGGTCAGTCCTTTCGTAAACAGACCCAATGACCTATCTTTTCAGCTGCCAGAACCTTCTCGTCTGGCAGCACCTTTGGGAGGAAGGTTGGCACTTTTCAAAGAAAATTGGAGTTTAATTACCCAGGACAGATGGGTATTGGATATCATACACCACGGTTACAGGTTTTATTTCCATACCTTGCCTCCTTTCAAAGGCATGCCAGACGTTCCTCCTCAACAAAGAATAGAGGCTCACAAGCAAGTTTCTCTGTTACTCCAAATAGGGGCCATACAGCCGGTCCCTATGCCAGAAGTGGGCCTAGGATTTTGTTCTCGCCTGTTCTTAGTACCAAAGAAGGGGAACATGTGGAGACCAATTTTGGATTTATCTACCCTCAACACTTATCTGGACATTCCCAAGTTCAAAATGTTGACGTTACAGCAGCTTTTACCTCTGCTGGGCAAAGATCATTGGATGGTAACTTTGGATCTCAAGGAGGCTTACCTTCATGTTCCTATCAGACTAAGTTGCAGGAAGTATCTGCGTTTTCGAGCTGGGACTTCTCACTATCAGTTCTCTGCATTGCCCTTTGGCTTATCTACTGCGCCCAGAGTGTTCACGAAAGTTCTGGCTCCAGTGATAGCTTTCTTCAGGCTAAAAGGAATACAGATCTATCCTTATTTGGACGACTGCCTGATTCTGGCTCAAGGAAGGGAAGAGCTTCTTCATCATTTGGAATATGTGATAGCAGTGCTAAGATGCCTGGGGTATTCTGTGAACGAAATAAAGTCCAGTCTAGTACCCTCTCAGGACATGTGCTTTCTGGGTGTGAGACTGAATACAGCATCCCAGATGGCCTTTTTAACCCCGGACAAACAAAAGAGTCTATCCCTTTACTTCCATCAACTATCTCATCAGTCCGGGCTGACTGCAAGGACAGTCCTTCAAGCCTTAGGGTTCATGGCATCTTGTATTCTGGTGCTTCCCAATGCCAAACTGCATATGAGGAAGCTGCAATGGTATCTCAAAAATGTATGGACACAGCACTGCCAGGATCTGGACACTGTCATTCAAATAATACCTTGCATTCAAAAGGAATTTTTGTGGTGGGCTCAGGAATGTCACCTAAACAAGGGACTCTCTGTGACCCGGCCAGAGGCGAGTCAGATTTTAACGACAGATGCCTCAGACAAAGCTTGGGGAGCTCATCTAAACGGAAAGTGGATACAAGACAAGTGGCCTGCCAGACTACAACATCTACATATCAACCTGAAGGAGATGTTAGCAGTCCAGTTTGCATTAATAGCTTTCAAGGAGTTACTTCTTCCTGGGCAGGTGTTGATTCTAACAGACAACACAACTGTCATGTGGTACATCAACAAGCAAGAGGGAACGCATTCTTATCCTCTATGCAGGCAAGCAATGATTTTGTGGGAGACTGCTCTCAGTTTACAGCTCAATCTTCAGGCAAGGTTTCTGCCAGGAGCACAGAACTCCTTAGCAGATGTGTTGAGCAGACGAATTATGGATCCCCACGAGTGGAAATTGGATCCTCTTGTATTTCAGAAATTGACAGTGTCATGGGGAACTCCAGACATAGATCTGTTCGCTTCTCCACTAAACCATCAGCTGCCAAAGTTTTGCACAAAAAGGTTTCATCCCACAGCTTGGAGAGTGGATGTTCTTTCTTTCAATTGGAGCAATCTTCATGTGTATGCCTTTCCACCTCTGCCTCTCCTCCCAAAGGTACTTCTAAAGGTCAGACAGGACAAGCCAAGGATGATTTTAATAGCTCCAGATTGGCCTCGACAGCACTGGTACCCATTACTGAGAAGTCTAGTACGGAAGCCTCCATGGCCTTTGCCTTCGATTCCACACCTGTTGTCACAGGAGGACAGCCATTTGCTCAATGTCAAGCTTCACTCTCTGCACCTAACAGCCTGGCATATTCTGTTTTGAACCATAGTGGGCCTCCACTTCCTCAGCAAGTTTTGAATGTTATTTTGGAAGCTAGAAGGCCTAGTACAAGGAAAGTGTACGCAGATAAATGGAGGAGATTTTTATTTTGGAGTGCAGCAAAATATTTTGATGTTTCTGGGCCTAATTTGAGTGTGGCTCTTCAATATCTTACTGAGTTACTGGACAAAGGTTTGTCTTTCTCTTCTATTAAGGTTCATGCTGCAGCAATTTCGGCTCACTATGATTGTGACCCACCATTGTTTTCTCATCCTTTGTTCAAGCAATTTCTTAGAGGGGCAAAGAATATAAGACCCCCACGAAAAGCTCCTGCACCTGCTTGGGATCTCAATTTTGTGTTGGAGAAACTCACTCTACAACCTTTTGAGCCTGCAGCTACGTCTGAGTTGAAATATTTATCATGGAAGACTGCTTTTTTGTTGGCCATTACCTCTGCAAGAAGGGTTTCTGAATTGCAGGCCCTTATGGCGGTTGAGCCTTTCTTGATTTTCCATAAGGATAGGGTATCATTACGTACTAATCCTTCCTTTATGCCTAAGGTGGTTTCTAGTGTGGCTTTAAACCAAACTATTCATTTGCCTACTTTTTATGCAACTCCCCAAAATAAAGGGGAAAAGATTTTGCACACTTTAGATGTACACAGGCAGTTGCGTTATTATTTGGACAGAACTAAAGGGTTCAGGCAGTCTCAGCAGTTGTTTGTTTCTTTTGCTTTGAGTTCTCAGGGCAAGCCTGTGTCAAAACAAACTATTTCTAAGTGGATTGGGTTTTGCATTGCTTTCTGTTATTCCCATCATGGCAAGGAGATTCCAGCTGGGATTAGGCCTCATTCCACTAGGGCTACTGCCACTTGACAGCTTTTTGAGGGAGTGGCAACCAAGGATATTTTGGAGGCAGCTACTTGGAGTTCAGTGCATACTTTCTCTAGGCATTATCACCTGCCACTTTACTCTAAATCCAGGGCTGGTTTTGCCACTGCTGTTTTGCAGGGCATTTTGGCAGCTCCTGCTTCCTTGTAGTTTAGCCATCCTCCCTTACCTCTGCTTTGGGATTCTACCCAAGTGTAAGGACTGCAGCAATGTGAGATGAAGAACATAGTACAGTTTTGTACCTACCATAAATGTAGATGTTCGAAGATCCACATTGCTGCAGTCCAATTTACCCGCCCTCCTTCCCCTCTGCAGTTAGAGGTGGTTGTGTGGGTTGGGTTGTACATATTGTGTATTTTGTATATATTGTACATATATTTAGTGCAAGGGTGGTTGGTTGTTTACTGTCTTTTGGTTTTGACCTTTATTTTTAGGGTCTTCTGACATCTGGGGCAAGAAAAGACTGAGGATATGACGTCGGTCATGCGCATTTGTACCCTGACGTCCTGATGTCAGTCAAATGCGCCTTGACCGACGTCAGCCTTATACTTTGATATTCGGGCCGACCGAGGACAGCGGACTACCCCAAGTGTAAGGACTGCAGCATTGTGGATCTTCGAACATCTACATTTATGGTAGATACAAAACTGTACTTTTTAGACTTCTTACCCTTCAGAAAATTCATGCTAATGCAAAACCTGTTATTCTATCACCTTTCTAAGTTTGCAAGAGC
>NC_056735.1:1887987995-1888040495 GCF_019279795.1 Protopterus annectens
CAACCCTTTCTCACCACTGTTAACCCCTCCACTTTCAAAACTGTCCTCAAGTCCTATCTATCTGCAAACTGGCTATGCTGCAAACTGGCTATATGCTCTTGCTCAACACCCGGATGAGTGCTGAGTTATCTTACCTTATTTACTTGTCCTACTTTTTTCTTTTCTCTCCCAATGGCTTATTTGCCTGTTTTTTTTTTCTCCACTTATTCCCTCTATGTATAGCTTTGTACTGTTTCTTTTACATCAACTTGATCAACATTGGTGAATGTATCACTACTTCCCCAGGCAAGAGATACATCAGTATCTCATTCTATAGTACAGTTGTGAAGAACCATCTATAATTTTTTATTTGTGTGTGTGTGTGTGTGTGTGTGTGTGTGTGTGTGTGTGTGTGTGTGTGTGTGTGTGTGTGTGTGTGTGTGTAACCTGTTGTCTCACACTCATTCTGCCGTATATGTTACAAAGACATGCGTCTGGAGTGTTTCTCCCCGGACTTCACTGAAAATTGGCATCATTCCAAGTCGGACTTGCTAAAACAATGAGTGAGAAGGTCACTGAAAAAACAATCAGTAAAAACAAAATGAAAACTCCAGCAAAGCTAGAACTTCCACTGAGTGACCTCCCAAATCTCTTGTATCAGATGCACATGGGATATATGTGAATGATCCTTATGAACATCAGGTGTTTCAGCTAACTGGCGATTCTGAATGCCCATGACTAGTTTTGTAATTTTTATGGACAATTTCAGGCCAATAAAGCCAAACCCCACTAGCTCACCCCTATTTCGGTTCCAACCTTGGCACCACTGACTTTGGTGCCGTCCTTAGATCTGACATTGGCTCCAATGACTGTACCTGCTTCGGCACCATCCCCGGCCATGGTGCCGACAGTTTCGTCGGATTCATCGGCTCCAAAACTCAAATATCTGCCAAGGACAAGATACTCTCCAACTTACAACCCTTTTTTGGGGCAGAGGTGTAGCCCCTTTCTAGAAAGACCTGATTCTCCTTCAGCAGCCTCCTTTAGATCCACTAGGAGTTTTTCTGAATTAGATCTAGTGCAGGTTGTGGACCAGCTTCTGGCAGCTAGCGGATTGCCCATTCCAGCTAGAACTTCCATCCCTCTTGGCTCGGAATCTTTTACTACATCTTCCCCTGCTTATCCTCCTCCAGCCTCTACCCAGATCCCTGAGATCTTGATACTGATGTCCACTCCAGTGCATACTGTCTCGGCTCCGACAGCAGTTTTTCCCCTGTCAGCACTGACCACCCTTGCTGCATCGGAGCAGTGTTGAACCGTTTGCACCTTGGTACCTAGTTCGCCATCTATGTCCACGGTTACGATGGCTTCCAGTGTTCTCGGAGCTCCTCACCTGGAGGTGGGCTCCTCAAGGCGGGGTGTGACCCCGGTTCTGAGATTGTGCTTCCCCATTCCGGGCTTCCATCCCTCCTCGGGTGGACCTGCTGTCCAGGTGATGGAGAGGGTCCTTCACTCCGAAGGCTCACAGTCAGCACCAATGGCATCAGTATCAGAACCCCCCCCCCCCCAGCATGCACCTCTCCCAACCTTCTATTTCAGGACCCTAGGCACAGGAGTCGCAAGAACCCCCTTTGAAGGGAACCCCTTCTCCGGAGTCCTCCTCAGAAGATCCTACTGGGGAGCCACCCCAGAAGAAACGGTGCAAGAGGAAGCACCTTGATTCCCTGGAGGAATCTATCACCGAAGACACTGATTGTGATGAGGGGGAAGGGTCCCCACGGTCTCCCCCAGACAACGTCTCATTCGGAGACATTCTCAAAATCCTCAAGCAGCGGGGAGACCAGAAGTCCTCTAACCCTTCTTCTGAGGAATTGCTGTTCTTGCAGGCCTTCCGTGCCCGGCCATCTACTTCCTGGGTGACCCCACCGGCAGATGACCTTGTTAAGCTCATTGTGCAGCATGCCTGGAAGGCCCCGGACAATGTAGAACCTGTCCCCTGGAGGCTAGACAAAATTTTATCTATACCTGAAGACCAGCCCCACTGGTCCAAGCAGTTGACAGTTGATTCTATGGTCATGGCAGTGGCCACCAAGATGGAATTGGCAGAAGATAGTTCCACTGTTCATCCTCCAAACAGGGAGTCCCGGACCATGGACAAACTAGGGAAGTGGACCTATGCTTCAGCGACTTTCGCCATTCGGTCACTGAATTTATCTGGCACACTTTACTCACCTCCAAAGACACCTAATTTCCGAAATGTCCTCCTTTTTGGTGGGGGTACTGGCTGATGAGATGCGTGATACTGTCGCCTCACAGCTAGCTACCCTTAAATCCATCTCAAACTCCTTGATGCCTTTGATATCTCACACCACTGAGGGGGCAGGTTGAGCTGCCGCATTAGGCATTGTCATGAGACGTAATGCTTGGATGCGATTGTGTGCCATCGCAGATCCCATTAAATCTTCCTTCATCAATGCACCTGTAGACGAATCTGCACTTTTTGGACCCAAAGTACGAGACTCACTTGCACGTAGTGAGAAAGATGGAAAGACCTTGTCTGCTGTGGGCATACGCTTTTCTAACCCCCAGAGGTCCTACTCCAGGAACCAGAAGGGAGGAAAAATGTGGTTGAAGAAATCCCAAGGATGTTTTTGTGACACTCGTGGTGAACAATTCCCCTGGGGCAGAGGGGGCAACTCATATGGAAGATGCCCCTTTCAGGGTAGAGGGGGTCCACGTAACCAGGGCGGTAGAGATTCTTTCTCCGGCAGATCCTACCAGTGCTCCTGAGCAGCAGCCCGACTGCTTTCCTCTGGAAGCAGTCGGGTGTTGTTTTTCTCTGCACCAACAAGCCTGGCATCTTATTACTACCGATGTTTGGGTGCAGAGAATAATATCCAGTGGCTACCAAATACCATTCGATTTAATTCTCAGACCCGTCAAATTACTCTCCGATGTACCACCCAATCAGAGGGAATTAGCAGCCTTAGAAATAGAAAAGCTGCTAAGAAAAAGAATCATCCAACCAGTCCCACCAGATCAGACAGGATCCGGGTTTTACTCGAGGTTCTTTTTAGTGCCAAAATAGATAGGGGAGTGGAGACCAATCCTGGATCTCAGTCTATTGAACAAATTTATCAAACCTCAAAAATTCCGCATGGTCATGGTACAGTCAATTCTTTACTTCCTAGGGAGGGACAACTGGATGTGCTCTATATACCTCCAGGATGCATACTACCACATAAAGATGGATCATCGCTCCCGGAGATTTCTCCACTTCCGGCTGGGAGCCAATCACTACCAGTTCAGGGCACTGCCATTCGGTCTCTCGTCAGCCCCCCCCCCCCAGGTGTTCACCAAATGTATGGCAGTTGTGGTAGCTCATCTTTGACTACAAGGATTCCAGGTGTTTCCGTATCTAGACGACTGGCTCCTTACCGCTCTGACCAGGAATCTCCTAGTCCGCAGCCTCTCTTACACTCAAGGTCTCACTCTCCACTTGGGGATTACAATCAACAAGGACAAATCTCAGATGTCCCCAATGAAGACACTGAAATTTATTGGAGCCACAACATCCTGTCAAGCTTCTCTCCCACCTCACAGGCTTTCAAAAATAAGACACCAAATCCAAGACCTTCTTCCTCAGACTTTTGTACCAGCATGTCTTGTACTGCAACTCTTAGGCTCCATGGCGGCTGCCATTATGTTAGTACCACTGGCGAGACTGCACATGAGAATCCTGCAGTGGCTCCTTTCCGCACAGTGGTCGATTCTAACTCACCCACTTGAACACATGATACGTCTTACAAACCATTGCAAGGAAGAAATGTTATGGTGGATGAAGCCACAATTGAATCTTTGGTGTCGACCATTCTGTCTTCCCCAGCCCACGGCCACGGTAACCACAGATGCTTCCCTGTTAGGGTGGGGGGGGGGGTATTTCCAGGGAAAGATGGTCCAAGGCATCTGGTCCCCCATGGAGGTCAATTTGCACATAAATGTCCTGGAACTGAGGGCAGTTCTCTTAGCGTTGCAAGCCTTCCATGCATCCCTACCCTCTGGAACCTTTGCAATTCAGTCAGACAACATGTCAATCGTCTGGTATATCAACAAGCAAGGTGGAACCAGGTCTTAACCCCTGTGTCGGGAAGCCATGAGGATTTGGCACTGGGTGATAGCTTCCAACCGCTTTCTTATAGCAATGCACATTCCTGGGAGTTCCAACCTTATTGTGGACAATCTGAGCAGGAACATGCCGATGCCTCATGAGTGGTACCTCAACCTTGTAACAGTGGATTGGATCTTCCAATGCTGGGTCAAGCCTTGCTGTGATCTGTTTGCTTTCCCCCTAAACTACAAATGCAGTAGCTACTTTGCCATGATTCCCCCCTCAGGGGGAACCACGAGGGACACTCTAACGCACGACTGGGCCCCGGGTTATCTATATGCCTTTCCCTGGTTTTCCCTCATTCCAAAATTCCTCCAGAAAGCTCAGAGGTTGAGAAGCAAAGTGATCCTCATTGCCCACTACTGGCCCCGTCAAGTCTGGTTCCCGTTTCTGTGGCCTCATCTGATTCACAGCCTGTGGATCCTAGATCATTCCCAAGACCTGTTATCTCATCCTCAGGGACTGATTCATCCGAACCTCCACAGTCTCAAGCTCACAGCTTGGTTCCTCCACTTCCAGTGATTGCCAGGCTGCCTGACATCCCATCTCCGTTTTGTGAAATTCTTCTGACTTCACACAAACCTTCCACCAGGAAAGTTTATTCTAGTAAATGGACTAGGTTCTCTATTTGGGCCAAAGATCAGAACTTAGATCCTTTCTCTATGCCTGTTCAAAAGATCCTACAATACCTGACTACTCTTTTACATGTAGGAGCCTCAGCATCGACGATCACTGTAGATTTAGCAGCTATTGCCAAGTTTTATAATGGACTTGATAATTCCTCGATTATGTCACATCGCCTATGCAAGACATTTTTGAAAGGGGTATTATATGTTAAACCTCCGGTCAAGCCTCCCTTAGAGCTCTGGGACTTGACTTTGGTACTTCAGTCTCTCACAGGTCCTCCTTTCGAGCCCTTTGATTCATGTGATTTAAAATTTTTGTCATGGAAAACCTTACTTCTAGTAGCACATACTTCAGCGAGAAGAGTGTCTGAGCTGCAGGCCTTGAGTGTCAAGAGACCTTACTTGATCTTCCACATGGATAGGGTGTCCCTTTGGTTTACCTTTGAAAGTTTGAAAATCAACTTACCGAATGGCCCTTTGTACGAACTGGAATGATGAAAATTGTCAGTCCGATCTGCACCAAAGTTCAAAAATCAGCAAATCGAAAACCAGATTCACTGATTTTCGAACTTCAATTTGAAAGACAAAGCATAATGCAGTGGGGCTGTGCCCCCTGCACCCCCCTGCTTTATTATTCTAACTCTGAGGTCGCACTACAGTGGGGAAAGGGTCCACTTCCCGATCCCCACTATAGTGCACCTTGCACCAAAAATGCTGAATCTGCAATGTGCGAACGTTACTGTGTATTCGCTCATTGCACATTCAATGCATTTTGTTTTCAGCCTTCTGAAAACTTGAAAAGTTCTTTCAGACTTTTATATTTCACACATGTGCATCATGCACATGTAAAGGTAATTCATCCCTTCATACTGACCCTTCTTTCTTGCCCAAGGTCATTTCTGGATTTTCCATTAACCAATCTATTGACTTGCCGGTTTTCTTTCCTCAGCATTCTAATAGAGGGGAGTACCTTTTGCACACCCTTGATGTACATCAGCAGCTTCGTTGTTATTTAGACAGGACTAAATCTTTCAGAAAAATGGATCAATGGTTTGTGGCCTTTGCAGGACCCAGATTGGGTAAACCTGTTTCCACAGTGACTTTATCCTCCTGGCTTAGAAACTTCATTACCTTTATCTACCAACAGAATAAGCTATCCTTACCTTCCAGAATAAAGGCTCATTCTACCAGATCTATGGCTACTTCTGTAGCTTTTCATTCCAGAGCCTATGTGGATGATATCTGCGCAGCAGACACTTGGGCAAGACCTCATCCCTTTATCTCTCATTACAAATTGGATTTGGCCTCCAGGGGATGAACATCTTTTTTGGTTCTATGGTGCTCAGAAATATCCTTCCTTAGGGCCACTCAGGACTCAAGTAGCTAGGGACTCGGTCCTAATAGTAATTAATGAACAAAGATTTACAACATCAGATAAAGAAGTTATGTCTTACCATAACGTTCCATCTGTGTTGTAGATCTCTGTTCATTCATTACTTCCCGCCCTCCTTCCCCCTGCCTGGTCTCCTGGTGGACTTTAAGAACTCCTGCTTAGGGTATTTGCTCAGACAGAGCCTTCTACTATTTTTTTCTATTACTACATCTATCATATAGGGGCGGGCAAACTCGATCTGGAGTAACTAGGAGAGGGGCATTATGGGTAGGTCTTAGCTGAGAGTTGTTGGCTAGCGTGAGCTTGGAAACAGCCGTATCGGTTCCGAGGATGGAACCGAGGTCCTAATAGTAATGAATGAACAAAGATCTACAACACAGATGGAATGTTATGATAAGACATAACTTCTTTTTTTCTCACAGTGGTCCATGCAAGATTTTCCAGTGTCACACAAGATCATTATCACAGAGTCCTGCAGAAAGGACCTACGGTGGTGGCTTCAAACGACTCAGTTGACCATGGGCCATCCATTTGTTTTTCCACAACCAACAGCCACAGTGACCAAGGACACTTCTCAGATAGGGTGGGGGGGGGCATTATCTGGGAAAGACTGTCCAAGGCATCTGGAAGGAACACGAGAACCACTTGCATATCAATGTCCTAGAGATGAGAGCGGTGCTCTACATGTTGCAAGCATTCCAGAACTCTTTCCCGATAGGCACTGTTGCATTTCAAATAGACAACATGTCAGCAGTGTGGTACATAAACAAACAAGGAGGAACCAAATCCTACCCCCTATGTTGAGAGGCACAAAGAGTATGGCAATGGGCTGTGTCTTCTCAATGTTTTCTGACAGCAATGCACATCCTGGGAAAATCCAACGTGATAAGGGACAAACTCAGCAGAGCTTTTCTGATGCCTCATGAGTGGTCCCTGAAACAAGAGGTTGTGGAAGAGATTTTCCGCAAATAGGGCCAGCCCTGCTGCAACCTTTTTGCCCCATTCATGAATGCTAAATGTAGCAGCTACTTTGCCCTGATTCCCCCTCCGGGGAAGTCACCAAGGGATGCGCTCATGCATGATTGGCCCCCGGGACTATTTTACGCCTTCCTTTCTTTTCCATTGATACCAAAGGTTCTTCAATAAGGCAACACGTTGAGAAGCACATTGATTCTCTTTGCACCATACTGGCTTCGGCAAATTTCATTCCCCTTTCTGTGCACCCATCTCCAGGAGGAACCGTGGATCCTGGATCCAGTTCCAGACCTTCTGACCCATTCATCAGGGATGTTCCATCCGTTGATCCAGACCCTAAAGTTGACAGCGTGGCTGCTCCAGTTCCACAAATAGCCAGGCTCCATGACATCTCCCCGGCAGTTAGATATATTTTGACTTCTTCTCATAAGCCATCTACCAGAAAACTATACTCAAGCAGAAAGATTTTCACACTGGTCCTCCAAAAACAATATAGATCCCTTTATGGCTCCTATCACAGCAGTGGTAGAATTTCTCACTAAACTTTTTAACGAGGGTGCAGCAGCAGCTACAATTAGAGTCCAGCTAACCGCTATATCCAACTTTCATATTGGGGAAATGGGACTGAAAATCATGTCCCACAAACTCTGTAAAGCCTTTCTAAAAGGAACTTTCCTGCTATGACCTCCAGTCAGAGAGCCTCCAGCTCCATGGGATCTAAATTTTGTTCCATCCTCCTTAATTTTGCTTCCCTTTGAACCTGCATCATCATGTGACATAAAGTTTTTGTCATGGAAGACACTTTTCTTGCTGGCCATTACCTCCACCAGACGAGTATCTGAACTCCAAGCTCTATCTGTACATCCCCCTTACATAGTTTTTCACAAAGACAGAGTCTCCTTACCTACTAATCCTTCTTTTTTACCAAAAGTGTGCTCAGCGACCAATCAAAATTAATCTATTGAATTACCAGTGTTCTTCCCAAACTATGGCAACAGGGCAGAATATTGTTTACAACAGCTGGATGTACATAGGCAGTTGCACTTCTGCATGCATAGAACTAAAGATTTCAGAAAGTCGGACCAATTTTTTCTGTCCTTTAAGGAAAAAAAGAAAGGATTACTAGTCTCAAAAGTAACATTGTCAAAATGGCTCACAGATTGTATTTCCTTCACATACAGTGCTCAAAACAGACAATTACCAGGCAAAGTGAGGGGCCATTCCACAAGATCTATTGCAACTTCCTTTACCTTCCAGGCCAGACTCCCTTTGGATTCTATTTGTGCAGCAGCCACATGAGTAAGACCTCATACCTTTATCACTCATTACAAAGTAGATGTGGCCTCCCGGAACAGGGCTTCTTTTGGGACCACTGTTCTAAAGAGTTTATTCCCTTGAGCCACCCAAGAAAGAAGATGCAAGGGACGTTGTCCCAACCAGCATAGAATGAAGGCGAGATGGGACAACATAACATTAAGAAGTTATGTACTCACCATAACGTTCCATGTTTGTTGTCCATCTTGCCTTCATTCTTGCATCCTACCCTCCTTCCGCCGCCTTCACTCCTAGAGGATCGGGCGGATAATTCTACTTATAATTGGATTATGGAGTCTCTGATTCCCTTCTGGGTCTTATCTACACAAGTTAATTTAGTGTTACATGATATTTATGCTTTCTTTTGCAAACAAGATCTGGGTAATCTTCCGTGAGTAACATGGAATAGAGCATAGCCTCGAGCCAGTGGAAGCTCTCGAGCATTTGAATTAGGCCGAGTCGGGACCGATGCTCTGTTCTGAACCCAACCAGCATAGAATGAAGGTGAGATGGACAATAAACATGGAACGCTTTGGTGAGTACATAACTTCTTATTCTTTTATGCCCAAGGTAGTCAATGAGTTGTCCTTAAATCAGTCAGTACAACTACCTTCCTTTTTCCCTTCTCCTCAGTCTGCTAGTGAGAGGGTCCTGCATACCTTGGATTTGCACAGACAGGTATTATTTGGAGAAAACTAAGACTATTCGTAAGTCTGATCAGCTTTTTGTTTCCTTTCATTCCAGATCTTTGGTTTTGGCTGTTTCTAAGCAAACCATCTCCTTTGGGATATCTGAGGTTGTTTTTTGTTGTTATTCTTTTCATGGCAAATCTCTGTCTGCTTTGATTAGAGCTCATTCCACTAAGGCTGTTGCCTCTTCTGGTGCCTTCAAGGGGTTGCACACCATTCCATCCTTGAAGCTGATACTTGGTCTTCAGTGCATACCCTTACTAAGCTGTATAAGTTGAATATGGTTTCTAGGGCCAGAGCAGGTTTTGCTGAAACCATTTTATGTGGATTTGTTGAGGGCTCTTCTTGGCCTTCCACATCCCATTCTGTTTTTTGAGCTTTTTTACACTCCCTTTTGCACCGAATACTGCAATAGTGATATAGAATGACATAGTACAGTTGTAAAAAATCGTACCATAACAGTAGATGTCCTTCTCTTCACTGTTGTAGTATTCTCTCCCTCCCTTCAACCCCCTCTTGTTTATTCTGCAGTTTTTTTCCTTCTGGATGTGTATGGACTCCTTTGTCCTATGAAGACTATTCTTTTCTAGGGCAATGCAGTTCCAGGTAATTGCATCTATAAGTCAGTTTTATGCCATATGTTCTGTGCCGGGAGTATGAATGTGAGTATCACCTTATTTGTCAAATTCCATCATTGTATTAATATACTATCTAGAACCACGTATACAGATGTTATGTTTTGTAATTTTTTTTCTTTGGAGCTTTTCTCCTCAGGGCCTCCACTGAAAATGTTCCATGTGTCCAATTGAACTTTCCCAGTAAAACAATGCTAAATAAATAATATATAGCAATGCATTGACACAATTTTAAATGACATCACCAATTCTAGCCCTGTGGACATAGCTAACAAATTTATTTACCATTTCTGTCTTTCTGTGCTGTCACTTCCCTGCTTCCCTTCCTCATATTCAGACACCGTTTCTCTTGAAATTACTACTGCACAAGAAGTAAATGCCCTGTCCAAAGCCCAAAACACTGTATCTGTGAGTTCTGACCACAGAGTGGGCTGTCTTCTAGTCAGAACCAAACAGAGCCTCATGAATGCTCTTGTAAACTTATTAAATATTATCTTTTCCAGTTGGCTTAGAAACGGGCCATGGTGATTCCCCTAGACAAAGGTGGCCCTACCACTGACCCTAGGAACTGTAGGACAATTACTTTCATCAACATTGCTTGTAAAGTAATGGAAAATACCACTATGGAACTTATAAACAAGGATATAGGCAGCCTACAGTCCCTCAACCCAAACTATCATCACCATCATCATCAAGAGCCCTTTTTTTCCCATTTTCTTCATGGGGTTGATGTGTAGTGTGAACTGTCACCATCTCTCTTGATTTAATACCACTCTCCTACCTTCTTCGACAGTCATGCCTGACTGTTGCAGGTCTTCTTTTACACGATACATCAGTGTATTTACTGGATGCCCTCATTTTCCCTTGCCTTCTTTCTGTCTTTCACGTCTTCAATAGATTGTCTTCTGCTTTTATGCACATGTACCTGAACCTCTGTAATCTGTTCTCTTTGATCTTCTCTGCAATTGGAGTTACTTGAGCTTCTGCTCTGATATCCCCTTTTCTTCACCTGTCCCACAGTGTGTATCCTACCACCCATCTCAGACACGTCATCTCCATCACCTGTAGCTCCCTTAATTGCTCTGCCTTTACTGCCCAGGTTTCTGTACCATAGTTGTACAGGTCACACCAGTGCTTTGTACATCTTACTTTTCAGCTTCTTTGGCATTCTTCTGTCATACACTACCCCTGACACTCTCTGCCAATTGGCTGCAGCCCCAATGATTCTAGCTTTGATCTTCTCATTCAGACTTCCTTTCTCCTTAACCACTCCTCACAGATATTTGAAGAAGCTGTTAACTTGTTCAACTATTTTCCCTTCTGTCTCTGTTCTCAGCTTCTAATTTCTTCCCTTTGCTTCCATTACAACTGCCTTATCTCTTCACAGCTTCATCCCATGTACGTTCAGTTTTGCATTCTATTTTCTTATCCTTTGCTGAAGTTATTGCTTAGAATCTGCCTGTAATGTCACATCATTTTCATACAGCATTTCTGGCGATCTCTTCTTTCCGGCCTGTTTGCTGATACAGTCCATCAACAGTATGAACAGCAATGGGCTCAAAGCTGAACCCCGATGCACATCCATTCCTACTGGGAACCACTCCATGAGACTTAATACTGTTTGTACTGGAGTCATGTTCTCTTTGTACATAACCTGCATTAATTCTATCAATGTTTCTGGGACTTTGAACCACCGCAGGTCTGCCCAAATGAGCTTTCTTGGGACCTTGTCATATGCTTTTTCTATGTCTAGGAATGCCCAGTTGGACTGTTTCTTCATCTCTAGCTTCTTTTCAACTATCTGTCTTACTTCAAACACTGGATCAGTTTTGCTGCATCTTGATCGGAATACAAGCTGCTCATTCCCAACTTATTTTATACTATTCTGCTTATTCATTTATCAGTCACCCTCTCCAGAACTTTCATGCAGTTTGACAGGAATTTGATACTGCTGTACTGCCCATAGTTGTGAATGCCCCCTATGTTCTTGTAAACTGGCACTAATATGCTTATACTCCAGTCATCTGGGATATGCCTTTCTCTCCATACTGCTATGAGTACTCTCAGGAGCCATTTTTCCCTTATCTCACCCAGCATATTGGTCATAACTGCTGTGACCTCATCTGAGCCTACTGATTTCCCTGACTTGATTTTCACCTCTTCTAGGGTGGGCTCCTCCTGTTTCATCGTAGATTGTGTCTGGGGTATAATAGCTTCTGTGGGACTTTCTTCATTCAGAAGCTACTGAAAGTATTTCTTCTATCTGCCTTTGATTTCCTGTGGGCTGGTGAGCAAGTTGCTGCTGGCATACCTTAGGAAAGGTATCTGACTTCTTTCTGTCTTTTCCTTGCAACCTGATAGAATTTTATTGTCCCATCTACCAAATCACTTTCCAGAAGCTAGGAAAGGGCCTCCGATTCCTTGCTCTTTGCTATTGCAACTCCTGTCTTAGCCTCTTTATTAGCTAACCAGTATTACATCTTAGTCTACTCCATCTTTTCTAATCTCTCACTTTTTCCTGCTGTCCCTCTTTGTTTTGATGACTTCCTGGACTTTTGCATTCCACTACCACCATTCCTTATATACTTTATTTCCATACTTGTCTTGGCCACATACCTGTTGTTTAGTCCTTGCTTATGCTGTTTTGAGGTGCTGACATTCTTCTTCTTCAACTCCCACCTATCTCCTCTTCTTTCTGAGGTGCTACAGCCCTCAACCCAACCCCATCTGGCTTTTTTTTTTAAATTTAGTGGACATCTGTGAAAAGGTAGTTGGAATACTGGTTAATAGATGGTACACACTGAGTACTTGGACATGACTAAGCCATTGATGCAGTCCTGCATTCTGGTATTATTGATTATCCATCCCGCCTAATTATTAACCACTATGCAATCTGCTGGATAACTAACTGACTCAAAGGCAGAGCTCAAATGGTTAAGGCTAAGACACACTTTTCTAAAGGGCTGGTCACCAGTTGTACCCCATAGGGTTCCATATTGGGTCTGCTCCTCTTTGGTATTTACTTTGTTGATGTCTAGAAGACATCAGGGGTCTCTGGCTTGAAAAATATGTGGATGGCTTCATGCTTGGTCTGGTCATTAACTCTCCAGCAGAAACCCATGTCCTACAAGAGGGACAAAGTCACTCTAATTTGTGACATTAAGGTCATGGTGAGACATCCGCTCTCTGGGCCAGTAGTGAAGGAGTCTGAATCGGGTCTATATCATTTAATTGAAAACTCATTTCATTGAAGCTTAATTCATTGACACATATTCACTGAAAGCTCACTTCACTGAAAACCAAATTTGCTCAAAGCTCACTTCACTAAAAACCCATTTCACTGAAACTCATTTAGTTGAAAGGTATATATGTCCTTTTCCCCACTCTTCTAAGATCCTGGAGTTAGTATATAAAGTAAGGGGGTGTGGGGGGCACAGCCCCTGACATTGGGGGGGTGTAGCCCCTCACATATTGTAAATATTTTAAAGCATATAGATGGATACTTACAATTTATGTGGGGGGTGACCCCTCAAATGTGAGGGGCTGTGGCCCCCACACCCCCCTTACTTTATATACTAACTCCAGGATCGCACAACAATGGGGAATAAGCGATATATACCTTTTAACTAAATGAGTTTCAGTGAAATGGGTTTTCGGTGAAGTGAGCTTTCAGTGAATTGGGTTTTCAGTGAAGTGTGCTTTCAGTGAATATGTGTCAATGAATTAAGCTTCAATGAAATGAGTTTTCAATGAAATGAGATAGACTCCACCTGAATCCTTACCACTGACACTGGAGAGGGACATTCGCGTCAAACAAAAATGGATACACCCATTTTCAGATGCAGCTCTCTGCATAAAGCACAATTTCCATTAAGAGCACACAGGGAACACACTCAGTCCGGGGTATGGGTTTCTCTCTCTCTCTCCCCCCAGGTTCCCAGTAAGACTCCCCACTGGCACAGCTATAGAGCTGAGTCCTCAGCCAAGTGTCCAAGCCAAGTCCACCACCACTCTCTCAGTGAAACCAGTGCTTCGTGCCCTGCTCCAAGCAGCTGACATACACACCCTTGGAGATTTGATTTATATACACACACGCACCCACACAGATACACACACACCTGGGAAAGGTTGGCACAGATTTACTAGCTATGTCCCCTTTTGCCCAGACTATAAGGTAGTTACTGCCACCAGACACTCCAGAGCCAGCTACTCTAAGGCTGGTACAAGGGTACCCAATTATACTGAGTGAAATTAATAATCTGTAGTAGTTAACTTCATTTATCTGCAACCTGTGGGTATTCGGATCCATATCGTTTCCAAGCTGGCACCATTTTTCAAGCATCTACTCCAAGCCCCAAGCTCCTCCCCTTACCCATAATCCCTCACATCTCCTACCTTCCCTCAGATCTTGTTTGCTGCTTCATGCGTACACATCGTGGTCTTTATAGCTCCAAGTTGGGTGTAGTAAGTGGTACTTTTTGATTTATATATATATATATATATATATATATATAGTGTGTGAGTGTAGTCATTTTTTTCATCCCTTTCCTCTCCTTCATCGTTCGTTGGTTTTCTGTCAAACAAAAAAAGTAGTTTAAAAAATATTAGAGTTTGTGAGGTAGTGTAGGCCTAACCATCCTTAGTGTGTGTTAGTTGGTTTAGTTTCGGCTGAGTGGTGTTTGGTGATGGCTGAGCAGCCAAAACCAACTTTTAAAAAATGCACAGAGTGTGGCCACAAGCTTTCACCGGCTGATGGCCATACTCTGTAAGTTATTTGTCTGGGTATTCCCCACCTATCTTTGCCTTGTAGTGTGTGTGCAGGGTTCAACGCTAGAACATTGAAAGAAAGGAAGGCAAAGCTGGTAGCTAAGGGCCTGCTACCAGTTTCTGCATTTGACTCGATGACCACGACCTTGGATCCAGTAGCCGTCTAAACCCCCCCCCCCAGGCTGGGACTCAACCTCCCTCTAAGCCTTCTGAGATGGGGACAAAATCCAAAGACAAAGATAAGACAGACAAGGGTAAGAGAGGGGGAAGGCACCGCAAATGGTCTCCAGAATGGGAGCCCTTTCCCAGCTCGCCTACTAAAGTTGTCAGGACCACCTCTCCTCGGCTCCACTGCCCGAGGTTCTCCCCGGAGCCGACTGAGCCCTCAGACGAGAGGCTTTCTTCGAGGTCATCTCACAGACCAGATAGATCCAAGTCGGTCACCTCCTCGTGGTCGACTCGGAGTCTGTTGAAGCTTGACATGGACAGGATGATGCGGAGGTTCATTCGGACCCAAATCCAAATGGGAGTCTTGCCAGGCCCCTCTCCGGCCAGAGAGGGGACCTCTATGCCCTTTTTCCATCCAATCTCTCCTCCCCCGATCCGACCTGTGGTTTTGGGGTTTATGGATCCGAGGATCCTCAGAGCTGGGGGTTCAGCGCCGGCAGGTCCTCCAATCATGACGCCGACGATTACCTTGAGTTCCTCGGATTAGACTTGTTCAGATCCAAGCAACTCTCGGGGCTGAAAACGGGGAGTTGGATCTGAGAGAACGGAGGTGTCTTCAGCTTTGACTTTGTCAGATCCGAGCTGTTCCTTCAGAACCCTGGCTACCTTGGCCTCAGCCCCGATCCTCACGGCAGAGCTGTTGAGAGCTTCTTCCTTGTTGGTTGCTAAGGCGGTGTGCTCTCCTTTGGCCTTCGACGTGGTGGAGACGGTTCTCTCCCAAGGATTGAGACCACAGCCCATCTCCTTGGACTCCACCCAGGCTCCCGTGGATTTGGTCACGACTCCCATCAGCTTGTCCCAGGGACAGCCCGTGCTAGAGGACCCCCCAGGTGGATCCCGTTGTGGTACCCCCCGTGACGTACGAGCACTCTTCAGAGAGTCCCACTGAAGAGGGTCCCCATAAGCACTCATGTAAGAGGAGGCACATGGACTCCCCCGAGTCCCTCACAGAAGATACTGACTTGGATGAAGGTGAGGGTTCCCCCAGGTCACCTCCCGAGGATGTCTCCTTTGGAGACATCATGGAAATCCTCTGTCAAATTGGAGGCTGGTCAGCCCCATAACCCTCTATGGACGAGTCAGTATTCCTGGAGGCCTTTGGCATGGGCCCATCTACATCCTGGGTGTCCCCTCCTGCAGATCCCTTAGTGGATCTCATTACCATGCGGGCATGGAAGGAACCTGACACCATAGAGCCAATACCCAAATGCCCGAACAGGATCCTTTCTCCTCCCACAGACAGACAGGCCTGGTACAAGGGATCCCCAGTGGATGTTATGGTGGTTGCAGTTGCCACCAAGAGAGAACTGGCACAGGAAAGTTCTTCGGTCCACCCTCAGGACAAGGAGTCTAGGGCGGTGGATCAGTTTGGAAAGCGAGTCTTTTCTTCAGCGACATTTTCTATATGAGCACTGAATTATTTGGCACACATCATTCGACTTCAGCGAGACCTGGTCACGGAATTTGCTGTGTCACCCCCAGAGTTTTTGTCACCAGAGGGTAAGCGGCTGTTCTCGGCGAAAATGTTAACTCTGAAATCTGTTTTGAACACGTCCATGCATCTTCTTTTCCATGACACGGAAGGAGCGCCTAGGGAGGCTGGGACCGGTGTAGCTATGAGGTGACATGCTTGGCTCAGACTTTGTCAATTCGCGGACCCCTTCAAGGCGTCATTCAGAAATGCTCCCTTTGATGGTTCCTCCCTGTTCGGGAAGACAGTTCGTGACACCTTGGTCCAGAGCGAGAAGGATGGGAAGACTCTGTCTGCCGTCGGAGTCCGCTTTTCTAGCCCGCAAATATCCTTTTCTAGGAATCAGAGAGGGGAAAAGAAGATGTGGTTCCGAAAATCTCAGTTTTCCCAGGACTCTCAGGACAACTCGTCCCCTAGATGCAGAGGGGGACAAGACAGACACCGCCCCAGAGGCAGAGGGGCCCCGAGAAACTTTGGGTCTAGGGAGACCTTCTTAGACAGACCCGTGCAGCAACTCTGAGGGGTTGCCCGACTGTTCTACTCCGGAGACAGTTGGAGGAAGATTGTCATTGCACCTAATGGCTAGGGAGTCCATTACGATGGACCGTTGGGTGCTCCAAATAATATCCAGAGGCTACTCCCATCTTGTTCGTTGCCCCACCAGTCCAACCAAAGCGCCTCCCGGATGTTCCACCCGCTCAAAGGGAGGCGGCAGCACAAGAAATTTCAAAGCTGCTTCGCAATCGGGCCATCGAACCGGTCTCCCAGATTAGTCCGGATTAGGCGTTTACTCCAGGTTCTTTTAGTGCCAAAAAAGACAGGGGACATCAGGCCCATTTGCACCTGTCAACCCTGAACCTGACTGTAGCCAAGCAGAAATTCCGGATGGTCACCTTGCAGTCCATTCTACCTTACCTCCGAGAATGCGAGTGGATGTGCTCGATAAACCTCCAGGACGCTTACTACCATATCAAAATTTGCAGAAGCTCCAGGAGATTTTTTCGCTTCTGGCTGGGAGCCAATCATTTCCAGTTCAGAGCCCTACCCTTTGGTCTCACCACAGCCCCCAGGGTGTTTACCAATGTTATGGCAGTCGTAGTGGCTCACCTGAGGCTTCAGGGAATTCAGGTGTTTCAATACCTAGACGATTGGCTCCTCGCTGCTGCCACCAAGCGTCTACTTTTCATGGCCAGAGACTCCTTCCTGCATCTTGCAGTCAACTTAGGGATTACCTTCAACATCTCCAAATCCCGCCTGAACCCGACACAGACCTTGAAATTTATAGGGGCATGGCTGGACATTCTACTATTGCAAGTTTTTCTCACTCTGGACAGGGTCCAGAACCTACGGGCTCATGTGTCAGTGATCCTCAGCCCCAGGACGCCAACGGTGAGTGATGTTCTCTGTGACCTAGGCTCCATGGCTGCAGCAATCTCAATCCTTCCCTGTGCGCACCTTCACATGCGGGTGCTTCAGTGGACCCTGGGAGTTCAGTGGTCTTGGTTAGACCTCCCCATGGACTGTCCAATATGAATCAGCAGAGCCTGCAAGATTTCTCTTCTCTAGTGGCTCCAATAGCCGGAAATCTTGGCAGGTTGTCCCTTCATAACACCCACAGCCCAAGCCACAGTGACCACGGATGCCTCCCAGCTTGGATGGGGGGGGGGCACTATTTGGCGAGGATGGTCTAAGGCACGTGGTCCAAGACCGAGACCAGATTGCATATCAGTGTTATGGAGATGAGGGCAGTGCCTTTCGTGTTGCAAGCCTTTCATGCTGTTCTTCCCCCGGGGACGATTGCAGTTCAGTCAGATGACATGTCTTTTGTCTGGTACATCAACAAACAAGGAGGAACCAGATATTACCCTCTCTGTCATGAGGCCATGAGATTGTGGAAGTGGGCGATCTCCACCAGTCGGTTTCTGATTGCAACGCACATCCCGGGACACTCCAAAATTTTAGCGGACAAAATGAGTCGGACTATTCTAATGCCATACGAGTGGTCCCTGAAACAGTCAATAGCGGAGGAGATCTTCCTTGCGTGGGGTCAGCCTTGCTGCGATCGCTTCACATCTCCTTCCAACGCGAAGTGCAGTGAGTTCTTCACTCTGATCCCCTCACCAGGGGACTCCCCCAGAGATGCTCTCATCCATGCTTGGCCTCCTGGGTTACTGTATGCTTATCCCCTGTTACCTCTCATTTTGAAGTTTCTTCAGAAAGCTTGCCCACTGGGGTGCAAAGTGATCCTCATTGCCCCATTCTGGCCTCATCAGGTGTGGTTCCCCTTCCTCTGGTCTCATGTTCTAATTCCTCCTCGGATTCTGGATCCCTGCCATCTCTCATCCCTCGGGCATCAGTCCGCCCGATCTGGGCAGCCTCAAGCTGACTGCTTAGTTACTCCAGTTCCCTTGATTGCTAGGACTCCCGGTCTGTCATCTTCAGTAAAGAATATTTTGGTGGCATCCCACAAAGCTTCCACTAGAAAGGTTTATTGCAGCAAATGGAAACGCTTCTCTATTTGGACTTCTCAGAGGAATCTAGATCCCTTTACGTCCCCGGTTCCTGCAGTGTTGGAGTTTTTGCCCAATATTTTCCAACAAGGGCTAGTTCCTCTAAGGTGAAAGTACAACTGGCAGCCATATCTAATTTTCATGTCGGCGAAAATATGAATGCTCTGGCCTCTCTGAGATTGTGTAAAGCTTTTCTGAACGTTACTTTTCTTTTATGTCCCCCGGTTAAGGATTCCGTCCCTCCTTGGGACCTTACCCTAGTTCTGCAGGCGTTGGTGGCTCCCCCATTCGAACCAGCAGCGTCAGTAGATTTGAAATTCTTGTCCTGGAAGACAGCTTTTCTAGTGACCATTACTTCGGCCAGAAGGGTTTCTGAGATCCAAGCTTTGTCTGCTGTGCACCCGTACTTAATCTTTCAAAAAGGCAGGGTTTCGCTCCACACGAACCCTTCTTTCTTACCGAAAGTTGCTTCTGAATCAAATATTAACCAGATGATTAATCTGCCTATTTTCTTTCCAAATTTTCAGAACAAGGGTGAATATATGCTGCATTTGATAGATGTTCATAGACAGCTTCGTTTTTATTTACATAGGACTAAACAATTTTGTAAGTCTGACCAGTTATTCGTGTCCTTTTCCAGACCGTTTTTGGGCAAAGCCATTTTCAAGGTCTCCTGAGCTAGATGGATTACACAGTGTATACTGCAAGTTTATAAGGATAAAGGTCTGTCCCCACCTGCTCCTGTTAAAGCTCATTCTACCAGATCTATGGCAACATCTGCTGCCTTTTGGTCTAGGGTTTCACTGTATGATGTCTTTGCAACAGCGACCGGGGCAAGGTCACATACATTTATTTCTCATTATAAGTTGGATTTGATCTCTAGAGGGAGAGCTTCCTTTGGCTGTGTGGTGCTCAGGAATATCCTTCCATGAGGGCCTCCCAGGTGTTTTGGTAGCTGGGGACTCTGTACCACAGGTTGCAGATAAATGAAGTTAACTACTTCAGATAAAGAAGTCATGTACTCACCATAACCTTCCATCTGAGTAGTTATACTTCATTTTCTGCAACCGACCCGCCCTCCTTCCCCCGAACCTGTTCTAGGTTAGTGCTGTTATTGAGTTGCTAATAGTTTGAATAGTGGCAAACTTGATCTGAGAGAAGGTAGGAGATGTGAGGGATTATGGGTAAGGGGAGAAACTTGGAGCAGATGCTTGAAAAATGTTGCCGGCTTGGATCTGATATGGATCTGAATACCCACAGGGTGCAGAAAACGAAGTATAACTACTCAGAAGGAACATTATGGCGAGTATATAACTTCTTTTTAATACAAATGGTAATGTTTTGACCAATGCAGTAAGGCTTTCAAGAGTGACCACAGTGTCATTGAATAAATATCAGTACTCTTAAAGGTTAAAATATTGACTAAAGGACTAGTCACAATGACAAGTTTAAATATATTTAATAATAAATAATAAAATAACATGAAAATACTAAATATCTATTTACAATAAATAACAGTTTCAATCACAGGAAATATTAAAATAACACAGATGAACAGATTCACAGAGATACAGAAAACAGTACTTAACTAATCTTACTATATTTTCCTGACTGATCTAAAGAATTACTATTCCTTGGTCACTTACTAGAGCAAGGCAATATGAAGTAGGTGAGGGGTCCTTCTACTTCAGGTTTCAAAAACAGAGTGCCATCAGTCGTCAGTCTCATCTGGTATTAAAATATCATTACAGTGCTGGCTTACAGAATGACGTCATACACATCTGGTCATATGACTTCTGGTTTCCATACTACCCGTTTTCCTAGCATCTGATCCAAAATCTCACTTATGTGTCAATTATACACATACATAAAGCTTTGTTAAGATCTGTTGCTGTTTCTGGAAGGTATAAAACAATAAAACACTTCCACTCTTCTTACAGGGGCTAATAAACCATTCTCTGGCACAGACATTTCAGCTGTGGCTGCAGTCAGAACTGTTAGATGCAAAATTTATGGCTTAAATTAAGTAATTTAATTTCTTACTATTTTTCAAAGCTAGGTGGACTAAGATTAAGCTCTTCTCTTCCAATATCCTCTGTTAAAACATATACATTTAATCGGATACAATACAGTCAGGACCCACTGTTGGTACATTTGTAACTCAAGCAGCTTTACAAATACATTTTTCAACATGAGCATCTGTACAGATCAGTTTGATATACAAATGACATAAAAGTCTTTACAAAATTCCAGCTAGCTGTGCTGGAGTGTGTTACACATCCACTGCCATACTTCTCCTGGCATAACTGGCAATATCTCACATTGTTACATCTCATCCCCTTTGAAGACTCAAGCTAGTTTTTCAAGTGACCCTTGAGAAACATTGCTTGAGAGAAATGAACCTGTGTGGGAATGCATTAACCCATACCCTGTCTCGAGGACCCATCTGCATTGACATGGCTGACCCCACTCCAGTGCTGCACTGTCATGTCATATGCCTGAAACCCTCGTTCCACCTTAGTAACTTGGCATTTTGCTGGCCGGCTCAATGTAGTCATAGATCCCCTCAGACTCATCCTGCCACCTACTGCACAGACTTAGCACAAGGGCCTCTCTGTCACGGTAAGAGTTCATTATGTTAACATGGTACAATTTGTGCCCCTGACTCCTGCCTAGCAGTTCTACTATGTAGTTAACATCACTGACCTTCCTTACCACTTTGAAGGGGGTCCCTCACAAGCTACCTGCAGCTTAATGTTAAGTTGTCATTCTCGCCTTCATTCTTGCTGGATGGGTTCGGAGCCGAACCTCGGCTCCGACTCGGCCTATACTATAGCTCGAGAGCTATTTTTACCGGCTCGAGGCAGCCCTATATCCCACAATACCATGCGCTAACTCCCCAGATCTCATTTGCCGCTTCGCTACGAGGTTGTCTTTTTTTACCGGCACAGGTTAGTAAGGAGTTTTACTTAATTGAATTAGTTTTCAGGTAGTTTTTTCCCAGTAGTTATCTTTGTCTAGGTCCCTACTGATTACCTTATTCTTGGATCCCTTTCTTTTGTAGCCCTTCTTCCCTTATTTAGTTAATTTGTTATCTTGGGCCTACGGGCTTTACCTCAGTTTCCCCACCCCTTCCTATCTGTGTGTGTGGGTTTAGTCAGTTCCCTTAAATTGAGTGTGTGTGTGGACTGACTGTGTATTTTACTGTGGTCAAAACTATGTCCAAAAACTCTAAGGTCTCAGGATTCAAGAAGTGTGACTCGTGCTGTCAGAAAATGTCTCTGACAGACGGTCACACTTCTTGTGTTTATTGCTTGGAGCCTTTACACCTGTAGGACTCTTGTTCTGTTTGTCACGGATTTAGTTCAAGAGTCCTGCAGGAGAGGCGTAACAAGCTTATTCTAAGGGGCTTGTTAAAGCCTGATGACTCCCCGTCCAAGTCTGGTTCAGGGAAGTCATCAAAAACCGCCAAACCCTCGGCTTCAGCTTCTGAGTCTAGGGCTGGTGTTATTGAGATGGCTCCGACCTCGGTTCCGGCTGGCTCCGAGGCGAGCAAAGTGGTTTCCGCTCCGAAACCATCATCAGAGCCGACCCCAGTGCGCAAGCGCTCTAGGTCCCCCTCCCTAGAGTCCGTTAGATCGGCTCCGAGATCCCCTCTCTTGTCAGAGTGGAGTCATAGGACTCATTCATCGAGGTCATCTAGGCTTTCTGACCATGACATCGAGAGGGTGGTCAGTAGACTCATAAAATCTCAGGCACTGGCCCAAATGCTCCAGAGCCCATCTCACCAGACTGCAGCTCCTTCGATACAATTATCTATTCCTCCTCTGACTCATCACTCGAGCTCAGAGACGGAGTTTCTCGGAACCGTGACCTTGCCTACGTCGGAGCCGATACTTCCTCCTTCGGCTCCGGCGTCGTCGGCTCTGACCTCTTCATTGGTTCCGTCCGTGGAGAGGTCCGGGCGCTGAGACTTCATTGTCGGCTCCGAGGGGGCGAGTGGCATCGGACTCTTGTCCGACCCCACTCTCCCTCTCGGAGCTTCGGCTCTGGTTAGTTCGGCCCCAACATCATTCGCGGAGCCCTCTCTGTCGGCTCCGGGGGTGGTTCCGGTCTCTTCGGAGCCGGTGCTACCTTTGGTGTCTGATAGGGGAGCCTTCGAGGTGATGAGGAGTGTGCTGGACCCAGTGTCCACTCCAAGGTTAAGTTCTGCGACTCCTCCCTCCATAGTGCCTGTTACGGTCTCTGGCCATTCTCTTGCACCTGTCAGCAGAGATCCACAGCGTGGGGTACCCACTTTGGGTGTCTCCTCCTCTTCCGTGGGCTCCCCTGATGTTTCAGGGGAACCCCCTAGGAAAATGCAAGAGGAAGCACATGGACTCCCCTGAGTCTGTCACGTCGGACACCAACTTGGATGAGTCGGAAGGTTCCCCCAGATCCCCCTCTGAGGATGTCTCCTTTTCAGACATCCTGGAAATCCTAAGACAGAGGGGAAATTGGTCCACTCTCAAACCTTCCGAGGACGAGTCGGTTTACCTTGACGCTTTTGGATCTCACCCTTCCACCTCCTGGGTGTCTCCCCCTTTCGACCCACTAATGGAAGCAGTGACTAGAAAGGTGTGGGCAGCTCTTGATTCAATGGAACCTACCCCTAGGAGGCCTTCTAAATTTATTTCTGCACCAGATGATAAATCCTTTCTCACCAAAGGTGTTTCAGTTGATGCTATGGTGGTAGCAGCAGCCACTAAGAAGGAATTGGCTGATCCTTCTGTATCTGTTCATCCTCCTAACAAGGAGTCCAGGACCATGGACAGGTATGGCAAGTGGACCTTTGCTTCAGCGACCTTTTCTATGTGATCGCTGAACTATTTATGTCATTTCACCCGCCTTCAAAGAGACTTGCTCAAAGAGCTGGGTGAAATGGTACAGGATCCTTCTGCTGCGGGGTTTAAGGACAAAATAAACTCTCAGCTGGCTACGCTGAACTCCATTGTTAACTCCTCCATGTGGCTAATTTCTTATGCAGCCGATGGAGCGAGTAGGGCCGCTGGTACAGGTGTTGCGTTAAGACGTCACGTTTGGATGCGGCTCTGTAACTTTGCCGATCCCTTCAAGGCGTCCTTCACTAGCACCCCCTTTGATGGTTCGGAATTGTTCTGACCTCAGGTGAAGAATACCCTCACCAGATGCGAGCACGATGGTAAAACTCTCTCTGCCGTGGGAGTCCGTTTTTCCATGCCTTCTAGACCGTATCCTAAGGGACAGAAGGGGGGAAAGATGTGGTTCCGCAAATCACAGGGAGTCGCACCTGCCGCACGTGGTGATTTTCCCCCTAGAGGCAGAGGGGGAAATAACAACAGACGCCACCCCAGGGGCAGAGGGGGTCCTCAGAACCAGGGTTCTAGGGAATCTTTTCCTGATCAACCCTTTCAGCATCCCTGAGAAGCTGCCTGACTGTCCGCCTTCGGAGGCAGTCGGGGGAAGATTATCTCTGTACCAGGAAGCCTGGCAATCCCTCTCCCAAGACACATGGGTACAGAAGATCATATCCGAGGGTTACAAAATCCCCTTTACCATCCCCCCAGTACAACCGCCAAAACCCCTACCAGATGTACCACCCGCACAAAGGGGTCAGGCTCAGCTAGAAATAGAAAAGCTATTAGCAAAAACAGTCATCCAGGCAGTCCCAGCAGATCAGCTAGGGTCCGGAATTTACTCCAGGTTCTTTTTGGTACCAAAAAAGACAGGAGACTGGAGACCTATTTTGGATCTCAGCAGGTTAAACAAATCTGTGCTAAAGACAAAATTTCGGATGGTAACACTGCAGTCCATTCTACCCTTTTTGGGCAGAGACAACTGGATGTGCTCATTAGACCTCCAGGATGCGTACTACCACATAAAGATACACAGACGCTCCAGGAGGTTTCTCCGCTTCCGGCTGGGAGTCAGTCATTTTCAATTCAGAGCCCTGCCCTTTGGTCTCACCACAGCCCCCCTGGTGTTCACCAAATGTTTGGTAGTGGTCACGGCTCACCTGAGACAGAAAGGATTCCAGGTGTTTCCATACTTAGACGACTGGCTCATTTCCGCTACCACCAAACACGAACTCATAATGGCCAGGGATTACACTATTCAGCTTTGCAACAGTCTGGGTATTTCTATAAATTTTGCAAAGTCCTCCTTGTTGCCTTGTCAATGTATAAACTTTATAGGCGCCGTATTAAACACCACAGAAATGTCTGCAACACTACCACCCCAGAGAGTGGCAGACATAAGGCGGAATGTTCAGACCCTGTTTCAGCCCAACAAAGTCCAGGTCAACCGAGTATTGAAAGTGTTGGGCCTCATGGCGGCGGCGATTCTTCTACTTCCATTAGCCCGCTTCCACATGAGGCTCCTTCAGTGGATGCTCTTTTCTCAGTGGTCTTTTCAACAGCTACCAATGACCCACAACATTTGGATAACCCCATCTTGCAAGAAACATCTCTCCTGGTGGATGGTTTCCCCTCAGCTTTTTCAGGGCAGACCCTTTGTTCTCCCCCTTCCAGTTGCCACTGTCACAACGGATGCCTCCCTGATCGGGTGGGGGGGGCATTATCAGGGCAGGATGGTCCAGGGCACTTGGCAACAGTCAGAATGCCACCTGCACATAAATGTCCTGGAGATGAGGGTGGTGCTTTTGACGTTGCAAGCCCTTCAGAGCTCTCTTCCCACGGGGACTATAGCAATTCAGACGGACAATATGTCTGTGGTGTGGTACATAAACAAGCAGGGCGGAACAAAGTCCTATCCCCTCTGTCGAGAAGCACTCAGACTTTGGCAATGGGCGATTTCATCTCAACGGTTTCTGATAGCAACGCACATCCCCGGGAAGTCCAACGTCATAGCAGACAGATTGAGCAGAACTATCCTCATGCCTCACGAGTGGTCTCTAAATCAAGCGGTAGCAGACGGAATCTTTTGGAAGTGGGGCCAGCCTTGCTGCGACCTTTTCGCAACTCCCCAAAACAGCAAGTGCCTCGACTTCTTCACACTTTTTGCTCTGCCAGGCCAACCCCTCAGAGACGCTCTTGTTCACGTTTGGCCCTGGGGTCTTCTCTATGCTTTTCCTCCTTTTCCGTTGATCCCGCAATTAATTCAGAAAGCAATTGCATTGAGATCCAAAATGATCCTCATTGCCCCATTTTGGCCTCGACAAGTTTGGTTCCCGTTCCTGCACAAATACCTACTGGAACAGCCTTGGCATCTGGAACCCCTTCCGGATCTGTTGACCCACCTCACGGGCAAGCTGCATCAGTCTCTACATTCCATCAACCTCACAGCTTGGTTGCTCCACTTCCAGCCATAGCCAGGCTTCCTCTCATCTCTCCTCCTGTTCGTGATATCATTCTGGCCTCCCATAAGTCCAATACTAGGAAGACTTATGCTAGTAAATGGAAGCGTTTTTCATTCTGGGCGCAAAATAGGTCCTTAAGTCCTTTTCATGCACCCATTCATGAGGTTCTGGACTTTCTGGCGGAGCTTTTTCATTCTGGATCATCATCGGCCACTATCAGAGTACAATTAGCGGCCATTGCTAATTTTCATGTTGGACTCTCAGAAGCAAATATTATGTCCCACAAGCTCTGTAAAGCTTTTCTCAAAGGCATCTTTTTGCTCAGACCTCCAGTAAAAGATCCGCCTCCACAATGGGACTTGAATTTAGTTCTAACCTCACTAATTCTGCCCCCTTTTGAACCTGCAGCTTCTTGTTCCCTCAAACTACTTTCTTGGAAAATGCTGTTTTTAGTAGCTATAACATCTGCCAGAAGGGTCTCGGAACTCCAAGCCTTGTCTGTCTGACCTCCTTATTTGGTTTTTCATGAAGACAGAGTAATTCTCAGAACAAACCCTTCCTTCCTTCCAAAAGTGCTATCGGAAGCAAATTTAAATCATTCTATTGACTTACCTGTCTTTTTCCCAGACTATACCAACAGAGCTGAACAAAAATTACATTCATTAGATGGTCATCGCCAATTACGGTATTACCTAGACAGGACAAAACAATTCAGAAATTCAGATCAGCTCTTTCTCTCTTATGCGGCAGGTAAGAAAGGGCTTCCGGTTTCGAAAGTTACCCTTTCCAGATGGCTGACATCTATTATTACCTTGGTCTATGAGTTGAGGCACAGGCAACTTCCCTGTAGGCCTAAGGCTCATTCAACCAGGGCTCTATCTACTTCAACGGAGTTTCAAGCAAGGTTATCACTAGATGCCATTTGTGCAGCGGCTACATGGGCTTCCAAACATACTTTTATTGCTCATTACAAGCTTGACTTAGCCTCCAGAAATAGAGCTGATTTTGGTTCCACTGTACTCAGGAGTCTGTTTCATTCAGCCACCCAGGACTAAGATGCTAGGGACGCTGTCCCATCCAGCAAGAATGAAGGCGAGAATGACAACTTAACATTAAGAAGTTATGTCTTACCATAACGTTCCATGTTAGTTGTCTTCTTCTCGCCTTCTTTCTTACGTCCCTCCCTCCTGCCCCCTAGCCTGGACAGATTCGAGATTGAGTCCTTCCTTTTTGGGGATATAATATGTTGCGTCTTTTCCTGGTATCCTTAGTGTTACTATCAGGTAATCTTCTAATAAAGAGGGTTATAATTTTTTTTATTACAAGATTGTGTTTATACTATGTCTTAGCTTCCAAACGTGATCTGGGGAGTTAGCGTATGGTATTGTGGGATATAGGGCTGCCTCGAGCCGGTAAAAATAGCTCTCGAGCTATAGTATAGGCCGAGTCGGAGCCGAGGTTCGGCTCCGAACCCATCCAGCAAGAAAGAAGGCGAGAAGAAGACAACTAACATGAAATGTTATGGTAAGACATAACTTCTTATTGTGTCTGACAGGAATGAGAACCATAACCTGCTGTCTCACAGCATACTCTCAGGCTTGAGCATTTCTGTCATGCCAGACCTTTTTTCTGCTATTGGCCTCCTGCCAGGTTCTCTCGGGCTAAGCCCATGAGTTCCCTAAGCCTTGTCCTGAGGTTTAGGACATATGCCACAACAGACTCCTTGTGGGATTCACACTGACTCTTGCACTCATCACAAATCAGATCTAAGGGCCCCCTCACCGAATGCCTATACGCCACCTCTAAGGGTGAAACACCTGTGGATTCCTGGGGTACCTCTCTGTATACAAAGAGCAGGTGGGGCAAATATTTGTCCCACTTTCTCTTAAACTGTGTGCAAATGTCCATAGCATGGTCTTTAGTGTAGAGTTTAACCTCTCCACAAGACCATTAGTCTGGGGATGGTAGGGGGTGGTCTTTAGGTGCTTCAGCCCACAGCGCTTCCACAGACAAGCTAGCAGGTCTGAAATGAAAGTGGCACCTCTGTCAGTATTTCTCTCAGGAAACCTACCCTGCTGAAAATCTTTAACAAAGCATTTGCCACCTTCTCTCCCTCAGTGGAGGACAGAGCACTGCCTCAGGGTATCTAGTAGCATAATCTACTACTACCAGGATATAATTCTTCCCTGTGGAGCTTGGGGTACTCAGAGGCCCCACAATATCTATAGCTACCATCTGAAATGGCTCGTCAGTCACAGGCAAAGGCATCAAAGGAGGAGCCTTGACCTTGTCTCCTGCCTTGCCTACTTTTTGGCATTGCTCACAGGTCCTGCAGTACCCTATTACATCCCTTGCAATCCCAGGCCAATAAAAGTTCTGCATAATACGTCTCTTGGTATACTTTATGCCCATATAACCTGCAATTGGAATGTCATACGCTATGACTAGAAGTGCCAGATGGTAGGCTCTAGACACTACCAACTGTTTGTATTACCTCACCCTCTAGCCCTCCCTCAGGGGTCCACTCTCTATACAGTAACCCTTCGTTCCAGTATAGTGACTCCCCTTTTCCTTGAGGATCAGGTGCCTCCCTAGCTACCTCCCTCAAGCCTCTTAGTGTAGGGTCTGAGAGTTGAGCCTGTCTCAACTCTATCTTTGTAACTCTTCCCAGCTCCCCTTCCATAGGAATCTGGTATCCTGTGACAGCAGTGCCTCAATGTCAGCCTGGGTACTACCACTCACCTCTGCCCTTGTAGTTGCTCTGTCCAAGGGAACATCAGTACCAATCAGCAGCTGTGGCTCACCTTCAGGCTGACTGCTACAGGGTAGCTCCCTCCGTGAAATAGCCACCTCACCAGCCCTGGCTTCAGGTGTGGGGTCCGTCTGGGTCTCCTGCAGGCTACCAGACCCACATGCCTCTCTCCAAGTCTGACTGCATGTAACTGCATGCACACAAGGTACTGCATTATCAGGATCAATCCCTGTCAAGACATCTGCAGGGATATCCTCAAACACACCTACTTGCTTTCTTCCTTTTCCACCCTCCCAGTCAAGGTGAACCTTGACCAAAGGCATTTGGAATGGGGTCCCTCCTAAAGCTCTGACTGGAATAGCTGTCCAAGTAAGTACTGCTCCTCTGTAACCGCTGCAAGCTTCACAATGGTTATGTCAGAGTCTGTGTCTCTCTTAGCAGCTTCCTGTTTTCCATCCACTAAGATAAGATGTAAACTCTGGTGATAGTGTGGTACTTCTGTTGTCTCCAGACAACTTACCACTGGCATACTGTTATTCCCACTTGCTGGCTCCCCCACCTTTTGTTTCCCACCTTGCTTTTGTGGACATCTATATGATACATAGCCCCACTGGTTACATTTAAAACATTTAACCTTTGATTCTGGCCATGTACCTGAACTAGTGGCTTCCCCTGTTACTGGTGGACTCCCTTATATCCATATGCAGCACTGGGTAGCACCTTCCTGTGCAGTGATGCCCTGCTTGCTAAATAGAGATCCCCTTTTTTCTCCAGCTCATCTGCAGAGTTGCACTCCCTGTCTGCCATCCAGATTCTCTTGTCCTCAGGCTAAGTGCTAAGGGCTTGTTCCCTCACCAAAAGGTCTGCCAGCCCTTCAGAAGTGGTCACCTGACACCCACTCACCCACCTATGAAGATAAATGTTTAACTCAGTGGTATAATCACATACACATTCATCTGACTTGCGTCTATGCTCACAAAACTTTTTTCCATAAGCTTTATGTGTTAACTTAAAGCATTCAAGTAAACATTGCTTTACTCTATCATAGCTTAAACAATTAATATCAGAGAATTTAGAAACAGCAGTTATAGCTTTACCATGGAGTAAGGGGGTCGGGAACTGTACCCAGAGCCCATGGCCAACATTATACTGTTTACGTGCTCTTTCAAATATATGAATAAAACTATCAAAATTATCCTCTGTAAACTGTGGAAGAAATTTACTGAACATTATTGCTTCTGGGTTTCGGTTATTCCCTTCTCCATTACCTCCATGACTCTGACGAAGAGTCAGTATCTCCCCCTCATGTTGATGCTGCTTCTCCTTTTCTTCAGCCTCAAAATGCCACAGTCTCTCTTCTGATTTTAAATCCAAATGTTTGGCCTCCAGTTCAAGTCTCTATGACTCCAGACTGATTTTTAAGTCCTCTGAGGAAAAGGTGAACTGTCCTATTTATGAGGGCTACAAATTCCCATGACCAGACTGGTTATCCTCTTGGTTGCTGGTCTTAGTTGCGACTAAGGCTCAAATCATTTCCTCTTTAGTCAGGTTGGCATGCACCCATCCTTTGGCTTCATACACCTTGACCAACTGGTTATTTGTCAGCTTGCCATAATCCTCTGCTGACATTTTTGCCTACTTTCCTTGACTAAACTAAACTAACAAAAAATAAATAAATAAAACTGTTGTGAAATTAAACTCTCAATGTTTATCTTGTGGCTGCTGAGAATATGCACACCTTCATTGACAATTGCCAACAGGCTATAGAAGTTCAGTTTATATCCATACCACTGCTCACCAATATGTGATGTCACCCTCTCTCTGGGCCAGTAATCATGGAGCCTGAATCCTCACCACTGACACTGGAAAGGGACATTCACTTGGAACAAAAATTTATATACCCAGTATTTCCAGATGCAACTCTGTGTATCAAGCACAATTTCCCTTAAGAGCACACAGAGAGCACACTCAGTTCAGGGTCTGGTCTTTTCTCTCTCTCTCTCTCTCTCTCTGTCTCCCTCCAGGTCCCCAGTAAAACTCCCCACTGGCACAGCTATAGAGTTGAGTCCTCAGCCAAGTGTTCAAGCCATGTCCACCACCACTATGTGAAACTAGTGCTTCATGTCCCTGCTCCAAGCAGCTAACACACACTCTTGGAGATATGATTTGCGCGCACACACACACACACACACACACACACACACACACACACACACACACACACACACACACCCCTAGGAAAGGCTGGCACAGATTTACTTGCTATGCCCCATTCTGCCCAGACTATAAGGTAGTTACTGCCACCAGACACTACAAAGCCAGCTATTCCAAGGCTCTTACAATGGGACCCAATTATACTAAGCAAAATTAATAATGTGAAGTTGTTATATCTCACCGTTCATTCTTACCGATGGGTTTGGAGCCGATCCCTCAGCTCCAAGTCAGCCTACTACAAAGCTCGAGGTCTTCAAATAGCTCGAGGCCAAGTCCCTATCCCATGATGCACCTAGAGTTACCCCAGATCTAGTTTGCCGCTGCAACAGATCAGAGGTTCTCACTAGCTTGGACCAGTAAAACCTTATTATGTTAAGTTGTCTATCTCACCTTCATTCTTGCTGGATGGGTTCGGAGCCGATCCTCGGCTCCGACTCGGCCACTCTAAAAGCTCGAGAGCTAGTTCCACCGGCTCGAGGCTCCCCTATATCCCACAATGCTAGGCGGTAACTCCTCAGATCTCGTTTGCCGCTACAGCGATCGAGGTGCGTTCCTACCGGCTCAGGTTAGTTTTTGAAAAGAAACTAGTTATTTCTTAGCTTTTTTCCCCTTTTTAAGTTAGTTTTTCTAAATAGTTTTATACAGTGAGTAGTTCCATCCCATTCCCAGTAAATTTCCCCCCTTTTCCAAAAACTCACTAGAAAATTTCCCTTGGGCCTTAGGCCCAGTCCCTCCCTTTCTAGTAGTGAGTGACTGTGTTTATAGGGATTTATTTGTCTAAATTACTTCTAAATTACTACTAACTTAATTTAATTTAGTTTAAATTATTTTCTAATAAGTGTAATCGGTGTGTGTGTGTGTTTGTGTGGTTACACTTCTCTTCTTAGACATGTCTAAGGACTCAAAGGTCTCAGGCTTTAAGAAGTGTGACTCGTGCTGTCAGAAGATGTCTCTGACAGACGGTCACACTTCTTGTGTGTACTGCCTGGGACCTTTGCACCTGCAGGACTCATGTGCTGTTTGCCATGGCTTCAGCCCTAGAGTCCTGCAGGAGCGAAAAAATAAACTTATATTAAGGGGCTTATTGAAGCCTGAGGGTCCCTCGACTCAATCCTCGGGGAAACCCTCTAAGCCTTCCAGACCTTCGGCTCCGGTCTCTGAGCCGTCTTCTGGGGGTCCTAAGGCTATTCAAACATCGGCTCCGGCCAGAGCTGATGAATCTCGAACACATGCCCCTACTATTTCCTCGGCTCCGGCTGGAGCCGAGGAAGACATAACTGAGTCGGCTCCGATCAAGTTGTCGGAACCGACATCTAGAAAAAGGTCCCGATCTCCATCTATCGGCTCCGTTCATTCGGCTCCAGCATCACCTTTGCTGTCTGAACGGAGCCATAGATCTCACTCCTCTAGGTCTTCCAGACTATCGGATCATGACCTTCAGAGAGTAGTGAGTCGACTTCTTAAGTCCGAGGCACTAGCCCAGATGCTTCAAAGTCCGACTCAACAGTCGAGAACTATTCCCATTACTCAAAATGTTCCTCCTCTGACTCTTTTGAGTTCGGAGCCGGGGCGGCTCGGACCCGAGACTGTGGTGGCGTCGGAACCGATACCTTTGTCTTCGGTGCCGTCGTCTGCTCCGATGTCTTCCTTGGAGGAATCTCGGCGCCGGACTTCCCTCGTCGGCTCCGAGGGGGCGAGTGGCATCGGACCCTTGTCCGACCCCGCTCTCCCTCTCGGTGCTTCGGCGCTGGTGAGTTCGGCTCCGACATCGGCCTCGGAGCCATCACTGTCGGTGCCGGGGGAGGTTTTCAGCTTTTCGGAGCGGAGACGTCCGGCTCTGCCTGACAGGGGTGCCTTCGAGGTCATGAGGAGCGTGTTAGAACCAGGTTCAACTCCACAGTCGGCTCCTTCTGCCCCTCCCTCCACGGTGCCTCCGGTGATTTCTGCTCACTCTCTCATACCCAACCGTAGAGAGCCAGCTCCTCAAGTTTCCCCAGTGGGGATCTCCTCCTCTTCCGAGGCCTCTCCTGACCCGGTAGGAGAGCCCCCTAGGAAGAGGCAGTGCAAGAGGAAGCACATTGACTCCCCTGAGTCTGTCACCTCTGACACTGATTTAGAGGATTCTGAAGGCTCCCCTCGTTCCCCCTCTGAAGATGTTTCCTTTGCAGACATCCTCGAAATCCTAAAACAGAGGGGGAATTGGCCAGCCCTCAACCCTTCAGAGGATGAATCAGTGTATCTTGAGGCGTTTGGCTCTCGCCCTTCCACTTCCTGGGTGTCCCCTCCCTTTGACCCCCTTATGCAAGTGGTGGCAAAGAAGGCTTGGGCAGCTCCTGATTCAGTGGAACCCACCCCCAGGAGACCATCAAAATTCATCACTGCCCCCAAGGACAAAGAATTTTTAACCAAAGGCGTCTCTGTTGATCCTATGGTGGTGGCTGCGGCCACCAAGAAGGAGTTAGCCAATCCTTCGGTGCCTGTTCATCCTCCTAACAAGGAGTCTAGGTCGATGGACAGGTACGGGAAGCGGATGTTCTCATCAGCGACCTTTACTATGCGATCGCTGTATTACCTGTGTCATTTCACTCGTCTTCAGAGGGATTTGCTCAAGTAAGCGAGCGAAATGTTAAAGGACCCAACAGCTGCGGGTTTTCAGGATAGAATGAGCTCTCAGCTGGCAACCCTTAATTCTATAACTAACTCCTCCATGCGCCTCCTTTCATATGCTGCGGATGGAGCAAGTAGAGCGGCAGGTACAGGTGTAGCGTTGCGTCGGCACGCCTGGATGCGGCTATGTAACTTTGCGGACCCTTTCAAGGCATCCTTCACTAATTCCCCCTTTGATGGATCATCCCTCTTTGGTCCTCAAGTGAAGGAAACCCTGACTAGGTGCGAGACTGATGGCAAAACTCTCTCTGCCGTCGGAGTCCGTTTTTCTACTCCTTCTAGGCCTTAACCCAAAGGCCAGAAGGGGGGAAAGATGTGGTTCCGCAAACAATCTCAGGGAGATTTGCCTGACGCACAGAGTCGATTCCCCTCTAGAGGCAGAGGGGGGAACAATAATGGTAGACGCTGTCCTAGAGGCAGAGGGGGCCCGCAGAATCAGGGCAGTCGAGAATCCTTTTCCAACAAGCCCTTTCAGCATCCCTGAGGTGTTGCCCGACTGTCCACCTTCGGAGGCAGTCGGGGGAAGGTTATCGCTGTACCTAGAAGCCTGGCTATCCCTAACTCAAGACAAGTGGGTACAGTCTATCATTTCCGAAGGCTACAGAATCCCATTCCTTTTCATTCCGAAGCAATCCAAAAAATCCCTTTCAGACGTTCCACCCAGTCAAAGGGAGCAAGCAGCATTAGAAATTTCAAAGCTGCTCGCAAAAAGAGCCATTCAACCAGTTCCAGCAGACCAAACAGGATCCGGAATCTACTCCAAATTCTTTTTGGTTCCAAAGAAAACAGGGGACTGGAGACCCATTTTGGATCTCAGCAACTTGAACAAGTTTGTCAAGAAAACAAAGTTCCGGATGGTCACACTGCAGTCCATTCTACCCCTTTTGGGGCGGGACAACTGGATGTGCTCGATAGATCTCCAGGACGCGTACTATCACATCAGAATGGGTCGACGTTCCAGGAGGTTCCTCCGCTTCAGGCTGGGAACCAGTCATTTCCAATTCAGAGCCCTGCCCTTTGGTCTCACTACAGCCCCCCGAGTGTTTACCAAATGCATGGCAGTGGTAGCCTCTCATCTGAGACGACAAGGATTCCAGGTGTTTCCTTATTTAGACGACTGGCTCCTTACAGCCCCCACCAAGCATATCTTGCTTCTCGCCAGAGACTACACCTTTCACACATGTCAGGCACTTGGCATTTCAATAAATTACGAAAAGTCTGTCTTGTCGCCTTGTCGTGTTATTACCTTTATAGGCGCAAATCTAGACACAGTCAACATGTCAGCCAGACTCACAGAGCAGAGAATAGCAGACATACACAGACAGGTCTCTCTTGTCTTGCAGAGCAACAAAGTCAAAGCCAGATTGATCCTGAAAGTCTTAGGGATTATGGCGGCGGCCATCCCTCTTCTACCATTAGCTCGCTTCCATATGAGAATTTTACAATGGATGCTCTTCACACAATGGTCTTTCCAACGACTTCCAATGTCCCATCCTATTCGGATAACTCAGTTGTGCAAGAATCATCTCTCTTGGTGGATCACATCTCCCCAGCTCCACCTGGGGAGACCTTTCGTCCCTTCCCCTCCGGTTGCTACAGTGACAACGGACGCCTCCCTGATCGGGTGGGGGGGGGCATTACCAGGGCAGGACAGTCCAAGGCATGTGGCAACCTTTCGAGTGCCACTTGCACATAAATGTCCTAGAGATGAGAGCAGTGCTTCTAGCATTGCAAGCCTTACAAGACTCTCTTCCCAAGGGAACTATAGCAATTCCGACAGACAATATGTCTGTAGTGTGGTACATCAACAAACAAGGCGGAACCAGATCTTACCCCCTATGTCGAGAGGCACTCAGACTGTGGCAATGGGCGATTTCTTCTCAGCGGTTTCTGTTAGCAATGCACATTCCCGGGAAGTCCAATGTGATTGCAGACAAATTGAGCAGAGCTATTCTCATGCCTCACGAGTGGTCTCTGAAGAATTCAGTGTTGGAGAAAGTTTTTCGAAAGTGGGGCCGGCCTTGCTGCGACCTTTTCGCTACACCCCAAAACAGCAAGTGTGACGATTTTTTCACCCTCTTTCCCCAACCAGGCCACCCCAGCAGAGACGCTGTAGTACACGATTGGCCCCGGGGATTTCTGTATGCTTTTCCTCCCTTCCCACTGATATCTCAGCTAATACAGAAAGCCATCGCTCAGAAAGCTTCCTTGATCCTTATTGCCCCTTACTGGCCTCGACAGGTTTGGTTCCCGTTTCTCCACCGTTATCTGTTGGAGCAACCTTGGCATCTGGACCCAGTTCCAGACCTCTTGACCCATCAGTCGGGTCAGTTGCACCACTCCCTTCCTTCTCTGAACCTCACAGCGTGGTTCCTCCAATTCCAACTCTAGCCAGGCTTCCTCAGATATCTCGCTCAGTTAGAGATATTTTGATAGCCTCTCATAAAGCTTCCACTTGGAAGATTTATCATAACAAGTGGAAACATTTTTCCTATTGGGCGCAGTCAAAGAATATAGATCCTTTCACTGCTTCCATTCAATCAGTTCTAGACTTTCTAGCCGAACTTTTCCACTCAGGTTCGTCTCCATCTACCATTAGAGTTCAATCGGCAGCAATATCGAACTTTCATGTTGGAGTCTCAGAGTCCTCCATTATGTCTCACAAACTCTGCAAAGCCTTTTTAAAGGGAGTTTTTCTCCTCAAACCACCAATCAGGGATCCTCCTCCTCAATGGGATCTCAACTTGGTTCTGGCGTCCTTAATTCTTCTCCCTTTGAACCTGCGGCTTCATGTTCAATAAAGTTACTATCTTGGAAAACACTCTTTTTAGTAGCTATCACTTCAGCTAGAAGAGTCTCTGAACTCCATGCTCTGTGTAGTCGACCCCCTTATCTTGTGTTTCATAAGGATAGGGTGTCCTTACGTACTAACCTGTCCTTTTTGCCCAAGGTAGCTTCACTGGCAAATTTGAATCAAACCATTGAGCTTCCTGTCTTCTTCCCTAATTATTCTAATAGGTCAGAACAAAAGTTACACTGTTTAGATGTTCATCGCCAACTTAGGTACTATTTAGACAGGACCAAACAATTCAGGAAGTCTGATCAACTGTTTGTTTCTTATGCAGAAGGTAGAATGGGCCTTCCAGTTTCTAAAGTATCTTTCTCTAGATGGCTTACTTCGTCGATTACCCTTGTGTATGAGATCAGACATCAACAGTTGCCATCCAAACCCAGGGCTCATTCAACTAGAGCTTTAGCCACTTCTATAGCTTTCCAAGATAGGCTGCCTATTGATTCGATTTGTTCTGCAGCTACTTGGGCTTCTCCCCATACCTTCATTTCTCATTATAAGTTGGACTTGGCCTCTAGAGACCGAGCCAACTTTGGTTCCACTGTACTCAAGAGTCTGTTCCGATAGGCCACCCGGGACAAGGTGCTAGGGACGCGGTCCCATCCAGCAAGAATGAAGGCGAGATAGACAACTTAACATTTAGAAGTTATGTACCTACCATAACGTTCCATGTTAGTTGTCTTCTTCTCACCTTCTTTCTTGCGTCCCACCCTCCTTCCCCCTAGCCAGGACAGACCTAGAGGAGTTTTCTTTTGTTCCTTTTATGGAATTTACTTGCTGGGCTTAGCTTTCAAACGAGATCTGAGGAGTTACTGCCTAGCATTGTGGGATATAGGGGAGCCTCGTGCCGGTGGAACTAGCTCTCGAGCTTTTAGAGTGGCCGAGTCGGAGCCGAGGATTGGCTCCGAACCCATCCAGCAAGAAAGAAGGCGAGAAGAAGACAACTAACATGGAACGTTATGGTAGGTACATAACTTCTAATTTACAAATATTTTCTTATAATATTGATACCTTTGACTAGATAGTCATTTTAGATACTTTTATAAGCTCTTGTAGCTTACTAGTGTATTTCCTTTTTCCTTGGTGTGATTTCTTATAAATTTCTGGTTGGCCTCTTTTTTTCTAGGCCTAGTTTAATGAGAGTTTTATCAGTGACCTTTCTGTCACTGTTATCTTATTCTTATACTTAGAGTGTGCTTAGTTAGTGACCCTTTGTCACAGTTCAAAAATTTTAGATAAGGTTTATTTTATTTAGAGTGTGCTTAGTTTAGAATATTTAGATAAGGTTTAGTGTGTGTGAAATAGCAGCTATCTTTATCACTATAGTTATAGTCTGCTTAGTATTTATTATTGTGTGCTTTTAGACGGAGTTTTCTCTCAAAATTAATATTTTATCTGTGTCTAGATAAGTACTTGTGTGTGTGACTTTAGCCTGTATTTTTCTAAAGGCTTTTGACTGTGTTACTGTTCAATTTTCAGAGTGTTCTTTTTTACAGTAATCTGGTTTAATTCTATGTTTGGTACAATATGGCTGACCAAGATAAACATCCCAAGTCAGGATTTAAAAAATGCCCCAAATGTGGCCAAAAAATGTCTGTCACTGGCAGTCATGTCAACTGTGTGTATTGTTTAGGAGCATTACATTTACAAGATAGCTGCTCCATATGCCATTCTTTTTCTTCCAGGGTTCTCCAGGAGAGAAAGAGAAAGAGGAAGTTGATAGACAGAGGTTTGCTTAAACCCTCTTTCCAAGAAGCTTTGAGTAATTAAGATGGATACAGCAAGTGCTCAAAGTCTTCTAAGACTTCTGGGACAGAAAAATCCAAAAAGTCTTTGCTGTAGGCTCCACAGACACCGGAGCCGACCATCTTATCTGTTTGAAGCCAGTCCCCAGTTCTGGAACCGGTATCCGAAATATCTAAGTCTCCTTTATTACAGTCAGTACCACCTCAATCCATTCATCTCGGTCTTCTATTAGCCTTTCTGATCTGGATGTGAATCGTGTGGTGCATAAGCTGTTTCAGGCACCGGCCTTTGCAAAATTTTTATCGGCTCCGACCCAAGTGGCTTTGGAGCCGAAGACCCTTATGCCAGCTACAACTCTTCCTCCTCCGAGCCATACTGGCCCTTTGGAGCTGGAGGAGTTGGACTTGTTGATAGTGGAGCCTTCGGAGCCGACGTCTGCTCCAGTGTCCTCATCTCCGTTTGGTCTGACGTCCTCAGTGCCGATTGAGGACTCTAGGAGCCGACACTCTCTGGTCAAGTCCGGGAGGATAGTTGGACCGACTTGTCAGTTCCGACTCTGCCTCTCAGGGCTTCGGCTCGGATGAGCTTGGCTCCTACCTCAGGCTTGGAGCCCACTGTTCCAGTGCCGGGGGTATCAACGATTTCCTCAGATCTGTTGGTCCCTTCGATTCAGAGTAGGGGTGCCTTCGAAGCCATGAGGAAAGTTATGTCTCCTAAGACATCCTCAACTTCAGGTCCGGCTTCTTCCTCCCCTAAAGCGCCTGTGTCTGCTTCTGCTTCACAGATCCTGGCCAAGCGTAGAGACCTAGAGCCTCAGGAAGCCCCATTGGGCGGTCCATGCTCTTCCGAGACCTCACCAGAAGCTCCCACTGATGAGGTTCCCAGGAAGAGAGTTTGTAAGAGGAAACATCTAGACTCCCCACAGGAGTACCTGACATCTGATACTGACTTGGATGATTCAGAAGGGTCCCCACAGTCCCCCTCTGAGGATATCTCATTTGCTGAGATACTAGAAATCTTTAGGCAGAGGGGTAACTGGCTGTCCAAAAACCCTACTGAAGATGAGTCGGTTCTCCTGAAGGCTTTCAGGTCTCAGCCCTTCACCTCTTGGGTGTTTCCGCCCTTCGATGAGCTGATGCAGTTGGTCTAACGAAGGGCATGGGAGTCACCAGACACCATGGAGCCTGTCCCTAGGAGGCCTCATAAATTTATCTCTGCTCCCCAAGACAAATGCTTTCTGACCAAGGGTGTGCCAGTTGATGCTATGGTAGGAAATTTCAGAAACTTCCTCTTCGATCCATCCTCCTAATAGAGATTCCAGGATCATGGATAGATATGGGAAGCGCACTTATAGTTAAGCGACTTTTGCACTCCGCTCGCTCATTTACCTAACCCATTTCATGAGACTGCAAAGAGATCTCCTTAAAGAGCTGGGAGATACTGTTCAGGGTACAGTAGCTGCAGGAGCTTCAGACAAAGTTGCCTCCCAGCTTGCTACCCTCAACTCCAATGTTAACTCATCCATGTGCCTCATTTTGTATGCAGCTGATGGAACGAGCAGGGCAGCGGGTACAGGAATTGCTCTTAGGAGACACTCCTGGATGCGCTTGTGTTCCTTCGCAGAACCCTTCAAGTCATCCTTTGTGAATACCCCTTTTGATGGCTCATCCCTTTTCAGGCCCAAAGTTAAGAAAACTTTGACCAGGTGTGAGCAGGAAGGAAAGACTCTGTCTGCCGTCGGAGTCTGTTTTTCCACTCCTACCAGACCCTACCCCAAAGTTCAAAGGGGAGGGAAAATGTGGTTCCGAAAAGCCCAAGGGGCCTTTCAGGACACACGTGGTGAACCCCCCCTCCAGGGGCAGAGGAGGAGGCAATAATGGAAGACACCACCCTCGCAGCAGAGGGGGTCCGCAAAACCAGGGCGACAGAGATCACTTCTTTGGGAAGCCCTACCAGTGCTCCTGAAAGGAGGCCCGATTGTCCTACTCTGGAGGCAGTTGGGGGTCACTTATCTTTGTACCCAGACACCTGGCTTAAAATAACAAACAACAACTGGGTACAAAGTATCATTTCCAAAAGATACTTCATTCCTTTCACCACATCCCCTCCACCGACAAGAAAAATCCCAAACGTTCCACCCAGTTACAGGGAACAAGCAACAGGAGAGGTCCAAACGTTGCTAATAAAAAGAGTCATCCAACCAGTCCCAGCAGACCAGACAGGATCTGGAACTTACTCAAGATTCTTTTTAGTTCCAAAAAAGACAGGGGACTGGAAACCTATACTGGACCTCAGCAGGCTAAACAAATCTGTCAAAAAAGAGAAGTTTTGGATGGTCACGCTTCAGTCGATACTTCCCTTCTTAGGGAAAGACAGTTGGATGTGCTCGATAGATCTCCAGGATGCGTACTACCACATAAAAATGGATAGACCATCCAGGGATCATCTGCGCTTCCGACTGGGAGCTAATTATTACCAGTTTCGAGGCCTGCCCTTTGGTCTCACTACAGCCCCCATAGTGTTCACCAAATGTATGGCAGTGGCCACGGCTCACCTGAAACGTTTAGGATTCCAGGTGTTTCTGTACCTATACGATTGGCTCCTCACCGCCACCACCAGGCATCAACTCATTCAAGCCAGGGACTCCACTCTGTCACTCTGCAGCCAGCTGGGCATTACAATCAACTCAGAAAAATCTGCCTTGTCGCCATCGCAACATACCGTTTTTATCGGAGCAGAACTGGACACCACCACCACCACGATAAGACTTCCAGTAGAAAGAGACTTACTACTCCACCGGCAGGTCTGCATTTTGATATCCAAAAACAAGGCTCCAGCATCCGAAGTTCTAAAGTTGTTAGGTATGATGGCAGCTGCAATTCTGGCCATACCTCTGGGTCGTATGCACATGTGGATACTGCAATGGCTGTTGTTCACTCAGTGGTCTTACCAAGAGCTTCCCATGCCTCACCTGATAATGATCACAAACTCCTGCAAAAAGGATCTTCAGTGATTGTTGACCTCACTTCATGTCACATTAGGACGTCCCTTTTGTTTTACCCCCACCAACGGCCACAGTGACCACGGACTCTTCCCTGATGGCCTGATTGGGGGGGGGGCATTTTCAGGGAAGGACAGCCCAAGGCACATGGACCAATCAAGAGACATATCTGCATATCAATGTCTTAGATGTGAGAGCAGTACTTTTGGCGTTGCAGTACTTCCAGGACTCTCTTCCTCTGAGTACGGTTGCGATTCAGACAGACAACATGTCAATGGTCTGGTACTTGAACAAACAAGGAGGATCCAGGTCATATCCCCTTTGTCGCGAGGCCCTAAGAGTATGGCAGTGGGCTGTATCCACCCACCGCTTTCTCATAGCAACGCACATCCCGGCGAAATCCAACGTGATAGCAGACAAGCTGAGCAGAGCAATTCTGTTGCCCCATGAGTGGTCCCTCAAGAAAGAAATAGCGGACAGGATATTCTGCAGGTGGGGCCAGCCTTGCTGCGACCTTTTTGCCAGTCACATGAACACGAAATGCAGAAGCTACTTTGCCCTGATTCCCCTTCCGGGAGAAGCCCCAAGGGATGCACTTGTTCACGATTTGCCTCCTGGTCCCCTCTATGCATTTTCACCTATCCCTTTGCTACCCAAAGTTCTACAGAAAGCAAAAACTCTGGGAAGGACCATCATTCTAATAGCCCCTCATTGGCCTCGTCAGATTTGGTTCCCCTTCCTTCAACTTCATCTTTTGGAGGACCCTTGGATTCTCTACCCAGTTCTGGACCTTCTGACGCACTCGTCGGGGGAACTTCATCCCTGTCTGCAGTCCCTGAAGCTGACAGCTTGGCTGCTCCAATTCCCATCATAGCCATGTTCCATAACCTTTCCAATGAGACTAAGCAAATTCTCTTATCCTATCATAAATCCTCTACAAGGAAGCTATATCTTAGCAAATGGAAAAAAAAAATCTATATGGGCCTCTAAAAACAATATTGATCCTTACCAAGCCCCTATGGCCTCCATTTTATAGTTCTTGACCATGATTTTCAACAAAGGAGCTGCAGCAGCAACTGTTCGGGTTCAATTTGCTGCCATTTCTAATTTTCATCTTGGATTCGAAGTGACTGAATATTATGTCACACAAATTATCCAAAGCCTTTCTCAAAGGGACCTTTCATCTCAGACCACCTGTAAAATCTCCCTATTCCCCATGGAATCTAAATTTTATGCTTTCCTGAATTATTCTTCCTCCATTTGAACCAGCTTCCTCATTTGACCTCAAATTTTTGTCATGAAAGACTATCTTTTTAGTAGCTATTACTTCTGCCCGCAGAGTGTCAGAGCTTCAAACCTTTTCCATTAAACCTCCTTACTTGATTTTCCATGCTGACAGTCTCACTTCGAACAAACCCCTCCTTTTTGCCTAAGGTTTGCACTGAAACTAATCTTAACCAAATTATTGATTTGCCAGTTTTCTTCCCCAATCACTCCAACAATCTAGAATACATGCTGCACAAACTTGATGTTCACAGACAGCTCAGATTTTACTTGGATAGAACAAAAGATTTTAGGAAATCGGAACAGCTTTTTGTTTCCTTTTCAGACTCCAGGAAAGGTATTCCAGTGGCTAAAACAACTCTGTCTAAATGGTTATCTGATTGTATCACATTTGCTTATTCAGCTGCCAATATGCCCTTGCAACATAAAATTAAAGTTCACTCAACCAGAGCGGTTCCTACATCCTCTGCCTTTTCTGCCAGACTTCCTATTGATAACATTTGTGCAGCAGCCACTTGGTCAAGACCTCATACCTTTATAGTTTCTTAGTTTCATAGTTTAGTACTAGGCTATCTGCCCTGGGGCATTTGCAAGCCTAGCCCTAGAGATGTGGCTTTCACCACCCCATGTAGTGGTACTAAGGTGTATAGGATAAATTTAGAATACTGTGCCTTTGTCTAGTAGTGACACATTGAAGACCCCCTTACTTATTAAAATTAGTTTACTGTGCCTCTGTTAAGTAGCGAGACAGGGGTGACCCCCGGGGTAAACCTACGATCTCCCATCCACTCGTCAAGATTTCTCTTGAAGAGAGTCAGTGAGGGGGTCTGCCTAACATGGACTGGGATTTTGTTCCAGAGTATGGGAAGCCTCTGAGTTATGAATCTGTCCCTCCAGCATGTTGTATTCATGTTTGTACTGAGGTTTAAATCTTTGGCTCTCGTGGTTCTTATGGATTTTGATTTTTTGAGGTGGAGCATGTCCATCAATTCCTGGTTGGACATGGCTTTGTACGTCAAGCACAGATCACCTCTGAGCAGGCGGTATGCTACTGAATAGAGCTGGAGTTTCTTTAGCCTGGCAGCATATGACATATGTTGGAGACCCTTGATCCTCTTGTTGAGGTACTTCTGGGGTCTCTCCAGCTGTTGTAAGTGCCGGGTGAGGTACATACCAAATGGGGCATTGTACTCAATCATGGGCCTGATAAGGGAGGAGTACAGGGGCACGATGACCTCCTTTGATCTGGATGTGAACCCCTTCATGATAAGGTGGGCAAGGTAGAAAGTCTTTCTAACCACTTTGGCAACGTGGGTGTCAAATGAGAGGTCACTATCAACTTGGGTCCCCAGGTCTCTGATTACTTTTTTGGTACTCAGTGGGTTACTGTCTATGTGATAATTTGTGGATATTTTGTTTTTCCCAAAGGGGATGACTATACATTTCTTGGCATTCAGTTTAAGGCTGATTCTGGCACCAATTGTCCGTTTCGGTGAGGCCTTTCTGTAGGATGTATGTGTCAGCTGGTGTATCGACTATGGCGCCTAGTTTGCAGTCATCTGCGAACTTTGTCAGCCACAACCCTCCCATGTTTGCTTTCACATCTGAGAAGTAAATGCCGAACAAGAGGGGTCCCAGGACAGAGCCCTGTGGGACACCACTTGTGACTGGCTTTGAGTCTGACATGGCTCCCGCAATCTTGACTTTATGGGTTCTGTTCTTTAGCCAGTTTGCAACCCATCTTGTGACATATGGATTTACATTTAAGCTGTTTAGCTTATCTATGATCCCCGGGTGGGGTATTGTGTCGAAGGCTTTAGCCAAGTCCAGGTAGGCTGTATGGACTGCCTTGCCCTCATCAATGGCTCTAGTGACTGTTTCGAAAAAGTCAACCAGGTTCAAAAGGCAGGATCTGCCCTTTACAAAGCCGAACTGGGTGGGATCAAGTGTCTGTAGGTCCCCAATGTCGTTGTTTATGAGTTCCATAATAATTCTTTCCATAGCTTTGCAAACCAGACTGGTCAAGCTTATGGGGCGGTAGTTCCCAGGGTCTGTAGTGGAGCCTCCCTCGTGGAGTGGGACCACTGTTGCTGTACGCCAGTGTTCAGGTACATATCCTGTAGTAAGGCTAAGGTTAAATAACATTTTTATATGCGGGTTTAGCTCCTCTTGGAGTTCACGTATCACGCAGCCGGGGATACCATAAGGTCCCATAGATGCTGCGTTTTTTGCTTTGCTGAGGGCGGTTCTCACCTGGACATTAGAGATGACAGGGAAGTTGCATTCAGCTGGGATGAGTATTTCTTCTTTTGGAGGTGAGGGAGGGGAGAAATTTGCACTGAACCTGTCTGCCAGAATGTTGGCAATATCTGTGGGTTCGGTAAATTTTTTGTCGTTGTGTACTAACTCTGAGCATATCTGAGTGTTTCCGCCCAGGTTTCTAACATAACTGAAGAATGCCTTGTGGTTATCTTTAGTGTCCTTGGCGATTTTTCTCTCAAAGTTGGCCTTGGATATTTTTATGAGAGAACGTAGCTTTCTACTAGTGCTGATCAGAGATGCCTTCCCTTTATGGGATTTTGCTCTGTCTTGCAGTAGCTTCCTTCTTTTGTTATACAATTTGTTTATGGCTGGGGTCCACCAGACAGGACGCTTTCCTTTGGTGGAGAGGGTTTTGGTTTTATTTGGGATTGCACGATCCATGCATTCTTGGAGATGTCCATAGAAAGCATTTGTGTAGGATTCAGCATTGTGGGATGTGGTTTCCATTGGCCCTGTGGGCGTAAATGATACCATCTCAGTCTTGAGAAATGTAAAGTCGGCTTTTGAGAAGTTTCTCACTGTAATCTTTTGTGCTGGGGGTGGAGGTGGTAAATGTATATCCAGGGTGATTAGTTTGTGGTCAGATCTCAGCAGTGAGGGCAATACTTCCGGTGTGAAGCATTTTGTCCCCATGTTTGTGATGATCAGGTCTAGTATATTATCCCCCCTTGTGGGAGAGGTGACTAGCTGTTCCATTGCATTTGAGTTTATGAATTCCAGGAACCTTTGGGCTAGGGTGTTAGGGCTAGAATAGTGCACCCAGTCTATGTTAGGGTAGTTGAAGTCTCCCATTATGATGGTATTTGGTGAGACATTCATATCTTCCAATGTCTTCAGGAAGGCTGAGTGGGGTTCTTGAGATTGGGAGGGTGGTCTGTAACATGCAACCAGTTGTATAGCAGTTTTGCCTACGGTTAGCTGCACCTGGATGGTCTCCGATGCTTCATGAGTTGCCACTAACCTAGAGGTGTGGGTATCCTTGATGAATATGGACACTCCCCCTCCCTTTGTGGTTCGGCCTGGGTTTTGGGGCCGAAAAGCATGATACGAGGTAAAGCCTGGTAGCGCTGGGGTGCTCTCAGGAGCCTTGAACCAGGTCTTGGTTACAGCGCAGACATCGATGTTCTCCATACTGAGGAGTCCTTCGAGAGCCTGCATCTTGAGATTTAGACTTCTGGCATTGAGCAGCATTACCCTTAATTTTTTTCCATTTTTGTTTTCTAAGGAGGTGGGTTCGTCTTTTGAGCCTTGCCTAAAAAAGGCACTATGGGGGTGGCAAGAGCCTTAGCCAATATCCGGAAGCCCAGTGGTGACAGGTGCAAGCCATCCCTTGCGAAGCAGCGTGGCTTGTCCAGCATGTCATCCCAAGCAGACAGACATTGGATCTCCCTAGAATGACACCAGTAATTGAGCCAATTATTAAAGCTGATCATCTTGTCTTTGTATTGTGGCATCATTCTTGATGAGGGCAGGATGCTGGTCAGGGTCATACCAGCCTGGGCTACATAATCAGAGAGCCTCTTTTCATGTAGTCCAAGGAGGTACATCTCAGGTCATTCACGCCAGCATGGACAATGACGGAATCATATTTGTACGTGCTTTTGAGTGACCTGAGTGCGTGTGTTATATGGCGGATCCTAGCCCCGATAGGCAGCTTACCGTTACCCTCTCCTTGCTCAGCCTGGAAAGTGGGACGTCAGTGTGTCTGACTATAGAGTCACCTATCACTAGTGTATCAGGCATATTGTTTGGCCTTAAGGGCTGTGATTTATTGACACACCAATTTATTGAAGTATGTGTTGCATGTGTTATGTTTTGAGGTGGTGGATTTTTGGGTGTCTACTTTAGGAGCCTCTGTTGTTTTGTTAAGTTTTTTAATAGAGCCTCCGAGTATGTTTTTGTGTTATTATGTGCTTGATTTGCAGTTGGGGTAGGTCTATGTGTGACTGGGTTTGTTGTGTGTGTGGTTACCTTCTCCTCCAGTCTGGTCTTGCCAGTCCTGAGTTGAGAGAGTTCAGCCTCCAGTTTGGCTATATAGTTGCATCTCTCACATGTATTTGTGTTTGTTGGGAGGAGGAGAGGGTTGTCTGTGTACATGAGACAATTATAGCATTGTCTCAAGATTCCCAGATTGACCAGCTGAGCAGGAGAATATACTAGCAATCTACCACTCGCCATGCTAGAATATTATAAGAGAGTGCTGTGCCTTTAAGGGAAGTGGTTAGGGTGGTAGGTGGATGTAGTGCTACTTGAGTTTGAGAGTGCTTGCTTAGAAGAGAAGCTTTGAGAACAAGTGCTATGCTTATAATATAACAAGTAGACTGGTTATTCTAAGAGTAGAGCTTTCTAAGGGAAAATTTGAAGAGCACACTTGGCGGAGCCAGTAAAAGTTTAACCCTGTTTAACCAGCGCTGTGCTATGCGCACAATCGCGCTAAGCCGTGCTAATGCGGATTTTAAACAGGGAACTTCAAAAGAGCTAGAAATGGTCCAAAACAACCAATTACTACAGCTCTTGTGCTGAGGTCACTCCTTCAGGGACAGATAGGCTGATCAAGGCTCCCCACTCCCACTGGTGAGAAAAGAAACTTCCTTCTTATCCAACTAAGGTAATGGACAACACAGGAACTACACCACAGCCCAGAATACAGCAAAGCCTGGAAACTGGTCTAAACTAGTCGAAGAGAGGCAGGAAAACAAGGATTTTTTTTTGTTTTTTTTGGTTTTAGATAGAAAACACCCAGAAATACAGAAGGCAAAAATAAATCAGTTACACAGGCTAGCACACTTTGGTGGGCAGCCTCAACAGTTAAATTAAACAAACAAAAAACAGATTTTCGATCAATTGTCGACCAGGTAAAAGTTTAAGTGCAGTTACTATATAATGCAGCAAACAGTTAAAAAACAGTATAAGCTTGTTTAAAATAAGCAATAGAAGGTATTCCAAGTAAAAAAACAGAAAAAATACTTAAATCTGGAAAGTAGTCGCTTTTCTCAGTTCTCTGTAGCTAGGACCACTCTGCAGGACCACGTGGAGCTGTCTCTGAGTAGTATAGCCAGAAAAAACACTCTGAGGCGGATTTTAAACAGGGAACTTCAAAAGAGCTAGAAATGGTCCAAAACAACCAATTACTACAGCTCTTGTGCTGAGGTCACTCCTTCAGGGACAGATAGGCTGCTCAAGGCTCCCCACTCCCACTGGTGAGCAAAGAAACTTCCTTCTTATCCAAGTAAGGTAATGGACAACACAGGAACTACACCACAGCCCAGAATACAGCAAAGCCTGTAAACTGACCTAAACTAGCCGAGGAGGGGCGGGATCACTCATTACAAAGTTGACAGGACCTCCAGGGACTGGGCCTGCTTTGGATCCACTGTCCCGAAAAATATACTCCTGTGAGCCACCCGAGATAGATGGTGCTTGGGACGCTACCCATCAGTAAGAGTGAACGGAGAGATAGAACAACTTCACATAAAGAAGTTATGCACTTACCATAATGTTCCATGTGAGTTGTTTATCTCGCCTTCATTCTTACATCCCTCCCTCCTACCCCCTCCTGGGCTTTTAGAAGACTGAGATGCTGGATCCTTCGTGGTTGCTCAACACTTCTATACTTTCTCTTATGGAGTGATAGAATGACATATGGTATTATTATATGCAGCAAACAAGATCTGAGGTAATTTTAGGTGCATTATGGGATAGGGTCGAGCTATTTGAAGACCTTGAGCTTTGTAGTAGGCCGACCGAACCCATCAGTAAGAATGAAGGCGAGATGAACAACTCACATGGAACGTTATAGTAGGTACATAACTTCTTTTTAATACAAATGGTAGTATTTTGACCAATGCAGTAAGGCTTTCTGGAATGGCTATCCATACAGGTCTTTATAGACAGGGCGATGCAAGTTGTGAACATTTGAGTGGCTTAACTTGTAAAAGACTCCTGGACTGATTGTCTAGTATAAACTGATTAACTTATAAACCTGTGATTGTCAGTTTGGAATGAAGAGTTTCTGAATGTTAGCCATTTGAGCTTGTATTGGTGATTTGCTGCATTTTCAGCAAGTCAAATAACTGAAGAAAGGACGAGATTAAACTGCTTTGTAGTCAGCCTTTCTGATTATATTATCTCATATACATTATACTCAGTTTCACATAAGGTTTCAAATGCATGCCTGCATGGTGCCAGATATGTGTGACATTACTTTAGATGTTTTGTCTGTGCAGAAAATTATGTCTGAGGTATTATGGCAAGCTCATTCAAAATATCATGGACTTCAGCTCTATTGTCATCTAGTCTGAATAGTGATCTAGAAAATGTGAGTCTTCATAGTTTTGAAAATGCTGGGTCTTTTAATTTTTCTGAGTAACTGGCAAGTTAACAATGACTTTTATGCCTATAAAAAAATACTTTTGTATCACCTAAGCTTAGTGCTAGTATTTGTGTGTTTGACCAGTGCATACTTAATGAAACAAAAGTTATTTTTTGCCAAATTGCTAATTTAACAGGTTAGCAATTACTTAATTGCACTGAAGTTCTTTCCATATTGTAGTTAATCCTAATTAGCATTTACCCAAACAATGATTTAAGTATCCCTGGTATTCAGATATGTTGCCAACACTGGTAAATCCTATTTACTACTGGCAATAGCTGTTTCCATTTCAGAGACAGACTTACCACAGTGTTTCTACTCAAGGAGGTGGAACATTTCGGTGGGCTGTCTGTAAATGAGGCATTCTGGGGGAGAGGCATACAATAATGAGTCATGCACTCTCTTCCAGAAATGCCTGTGGTAAGTGATTTACACAGCCAAGTGATTCATATACCAACTTGGCTGTGTAAATCATTGTCCTTAAATCAAACTATGCTCCATGGCTCTCCAAAGATACTAGAGCACTGATGCATGACAGGGATAGTACCTGGGAGGCATGGCTTAAAACTAGGCATACTCCCCTTCTACATAAATACAATTAACTATGTAACCTAGTCAAGAAATTAGTCACTAAAGACAAAAAAAAACTTACTACAACTGTTCTCAACTAAACAACAGATCCAACACTCACAAATTCTGGACTACTCTTAACAAAATACTCTCCCCTGGCAGCCCTTCTAACCCCTCTCCTTACCCCAACAAATCTCCTCTGGAAATTGCTACCCTACTCAACAAACACTTCATTGACACTATCCAAAACCTCACTCCCTCCAACACTAACACTGCAACTACCACTACCCCCATCAACCCCCACAACCAGAATCTCTTCTCATTTACACTTGTGTCAACTTCTTACATTAAATCTCTTCTTCTAAAACTTAAACCATGTTCTCCCTCTACCGATAACCTACCTCCTGCATTCCTCAAACTTGCTGCAGAATCTATAGCCTATCCTATATCCATTCTCATTAACAGATCTACTTAAGAAGCTACAGTTCTTGCTATCTGGAAATCCTTCTTCACTATCCCACTATGTAAGGGTGGCAACTCTACTGATCCATCTAACTATCATCCCATTGCTATTCTTTCTCCCCTCTTTAACATACTCGAGAAATGTATTCACTCACAACTTCTCAACCACCTCCTCTAACACAACCTTCTCACTCCCACTCAGCATGGGTTTCGCCCCTACCACAGCACATCCACCGCCTTCCTATCTTTCACTCATACCATAGCCAAAGCCCTTGATAACAATCAACTAATATCCTGCCTCTTCCTTGACCTTTCCAAAGCCTTCGATACGGTCTCTCACTCTATCCTCCTTACTAAGCTATCTAACCTCATCCTATCTACTACCTCCCTTGCCTGGTTCTCCAGCTGTCTCTCTGGTAGGCAGCAATCTGTCAAATGGCTCTCCTCCTGCTCTCCCTATATATCTGTGCCACCTGGTGTTCCACAAGGCTCTGTCTTGGGTCCCATTCTATTTAACATCTTTACAAATGAACTCTTTACCTCTTGCAGACAGTCTTCTCTTACACAATATGCAGATGACTCTACACTCATCTCCATCTCCAGCAGTACTACAGACCTTCACATCCTTACTTAAAACTCCTTTCTATTCACAGAGAAATGGTTATCTGACAATCTTCTTATCCCTAACCCCAAGAAGACCAATCTCTTGCTCTTTCTTCCCCACTTACTTTCCAACCATAAATCCACATTTACTATAACATCCTCCAACAACACTATCATAAAACCTGAACCACACACAAAACTGTTAGGCGTAATTATTGATGACAAACTCAAATTTAACTTATACTTACTGCAAGGAATAAACAAAACACACCAGAAACTTGGCCTGCTTTATCGCAACAAAAGATTTCTTATTCCAAATGCTAGACTCTCCCTAGCACAGTTGTTCCTCCTTCCCACGCTTCTCTACGTAGCCCCAATACTAACCAGTATACAAGCTACTACCTTGAACAAACTGCAACAAACTTACCACAAAATTGCAAGACTCATTACTAACTCCCCCTACAACTCCCATCACTGTCATTCCCTGAATTCATTACAATGGCTCGAATTCCCTCAACTACTGCTACTTTCTCAACTTCAAGGTTATACACTCCATTCTATACAGACCTTCTTCCTGTCCAGCTCTCACTACTTTTTTATCTACCTGCACCCCTTCTAGAACCCTTCACACCTCTAACCATCAACTTCTGAATGTAGATCATCCAAAGAAGAACATAGGCAAACTATTATACAACTGCTCAATAGCCCACACTTGGAACAAATTTCCTGTACACATACGCTCCATCATACACCCTGCACATTTTAAAAAGGAACTCAAACTTTGCCTTCTAAATACCAAATCTTGTCCCTGCTTATAACCTACCTAATTCCCCCTTTATCCAATGGTGCTTCTTCACTCTGAGCTCCTGTAAGCAAATATACTCTCCTATGAAGCCTAGACAATAAATCTGATCACTTGTATATAGCTTGTTTGTACATATATCAAAAGTAGTTAATGTATTTATTTCATTGTGATGTTTTTCTTAGGGTAATCTAAATATGTTTGATTATGATCAAATTAGTACAAATATGTTTGGGAGTGTCACTTGGTTTTACTACTTGCTATTTTGCTGCCTATGTAATCCTTAATTTTTTTGTAACTGGAGCTTTTTTCCTCAGGTCTCCACTGAAAACAGGCCTCTGGCCCAGCTGGGCCAACGCGGTTAACAAATGTCAGTAAATAAATAAATAAATTAATTAAGTGACAATGACAAAAGTTAGCATTGACCCATTACCTTCAGTGGCAGAGATCATATTAGAGGTTAGTGCCAGTGAGTTTAGCGAACAGGTAGTGGTGGAGGATGTGGGCATGTTTGTATGTGCATGGCTACAAATGTGAGTGTATGCATACGTGTGAGTGGTCTCAGGTAAATGCTACCTGGGTGGTGTCAGAAATGGGATTATTTAGGGCATAGACAGGGTAGGTGTGTGTGAATGTGTGTGTGCGTGCGCGTGTGCATGTGTGTGTGTGTGTGTGTGTGTGTGTGTGTGTGTGTGTGTGTGTGTGTGTGTGTGTGTGTGTGTGTGTGTGTATGTGTGTGTGTGTGTGGTGTGTGTCTGAGTGG